>NW_016107504.1:1640381-1654949 GCF_001604975.1 Cebus imitator
AAAAAAAAACCAAAAAAACACATTTAAAACCCAACTATGCTGCCTATAGGAAACATACTTTAAGCATAAAAACACAAATAGGTTAAACATAAAAGATGTACCATGTTAACATTAATTTTTAAAAGCTAGAATGACTATATAATTATCAGAGAAAGTAGATTGCAAGGCAAAGGATATTATTAAGGTAAAGAGAGCTGTTTCATAATGATAAATTGGCTAATTCATCTTGAAGATATAACAATGCTAACTATACATGTATCTAATAACAGACATTCAAAATACATGAAGCAATAATGGGCTGAACCTAAGGAGAAGTAGACAAATAGACAGTTATAGGCAGAGACTTCGACACCTCTCTCTCACTAATTGTTAGACCAAGAGACAGAAAATCAGTCAGAACATAGAATACTTGAACAACACAAATAACTTGATTTGATTGACATATAATACTCAACCAAACAACAGAAAGCATGCTCTTTTCAAGTGCACACTGAAAATGTACCAAGATAGACCATATCTGGGTCGTATAACAAGTCTCAATAAAGTTAAAGGATTCAAGTCACAAGAACTATGTCCTCTGACCACATGGAATTAAATTAAAAATAAATAAAAGAAAGATATGGAAATCCCCGAAATAGTTGGAAAATAAATAACACATTTTAAAATAATCCATGGCTCATAAAGGAAGTCTTAAGGGAAATCAGAAAGTATTTTAAACTGAATGAAAATCCATAAGATATATGTATTTGTAGAATATAGGCAATGCAGTGCTGTGAGGGAAATGTACTAAACAGTTATATTTGAAAAGAAAGGCCTTAAATTATTGACTTCAGCTTCCACAATAAGAAATCAGAAAAAGTCAAGTGTAATTTAAAGTAAGTAGAAGAAAGAAAATAATAAATAGAAAAATAATAAAGTAGAAAAACAATAGAAAAAAAATCAATGAAACCAAAGCCTGGTTCTTTGAGAAAATGATACAATTCATAAACCTTTAGCAAGGTTGATTAGGAAAAAGGAAGAGAAGACACAACTTCCCAATATCAGGAATGAGAGTGGGCCACCACTACCAATCTTACAGACATTAAAAAGATAATAAGAGTATATTATGAACAGCTTTATACCAAAATTTTGTAAATTAGGTTGAACGGACAAATACCTTGAAGGACGCAAACTACCAAGGGTAACTCAAGCAAAAGTAGAAAACCTAAATAGCTCAATATCTAGAAATTAAATTTTATTTTAAAACCTTCCCACACACACACGCAAACTTTAGACATAAATGTTTTCAGGGGTGAATTCTAGCAAACACCACTTCTACACAAAGAAGAAGAAAAATGCCACTTTTAAACAAAATCTTTCAGAAATTTGAAGTAAATATTTCCTAACATTCTATGAGGTCAACATTCTCCTCCTACCCAAACCAGAAACAGATATTACAAGGAAAGAAAACTATAACCCAATATTTATCATAGAGATAGATGCAAAAAAACCTAAAAATTTTAGCAAATAAAATCCAGCAATATATAAAAAGAATAATGCATTACGACCAATTGAGCTTCATCTTAGAAATGCAAGGGTGATGCAACATTCATAAATTCATATAATTTATCATCTGGACAAACTGAAGAGAAAATATGATTATCTCCATAGATGCGGAAAAAAAAACATTTGCCAGACTCCAATATTCTTTACTGATTAAAAAAGTAACTAGGAATATTTAGGAAAAAATTTAATCTATAAATAGGCATCTATTTAAGAAAAGACACTACAGCTAAAATCCAGCCTACTGGTGAAACATTGAAGATTTTCTCCTTAAGTTTGGAAACAAGACAGGGATGTCTCCTCTCACTACCTCTGACCAATATTCTACTGGAGGTTCTAGCCATTGCCACAAGGGGAAAAATCTTAAAGATTAGAACGAAGTAAAACTGGTTTTGTTTCCAGATGACTTGTTCTTCTGTGTAGAAAATTCTAAGGAATCTACAAAAACCTGCTAGAACTATTAAGTGGGGTTAACAAGTTTGCAGGATATAAGGTACATATACAACAGTTAATTGTGGTATTTCTGTATAGTAGCAGCAAACCATCAGGGATGAAAATTTTTAAAAATACCATTTATAGTAGCATCAAACATTTGAAATCCTTAAGGGTAAATCTGGCAAAGATGTGTAAGACGTGTGCACTGAGCACTATAAAGGCTTGCTGCGGTATAAAGGCTTGATTTATTTAAATCAAAGACTTAAATAAATGGAGCAATATGCCATGTTAATATATAGGAAGACAATATTAAGATATCAGTTATTCCCATATTAATCTCTGGATTCATTGCAATCCCAAACAAAATTCCAATAGGCATTTTTTTAGTAGAAATTGGCAACCTGAATCTCAAATTCATGTGGAGCTACAAAGAATCTAGAATTGCTGAAACAACTTTGAAAAATAAGAATAAAGTTAGAGAACTTGCCAGGTGTGGTGGCTCATGCCTGTAATCCCAGCACTTTGGGAAGCCAAAGCAGGTGGATTGTTTGAGCCTAGGAGTTCAAGACTAGCCTGGGTAACATGGTGAGATACGGTCTCTACAAAAAAATACAAAAAAAAAAAAAATAGCCAGGCGCGGTGGTGCACACCTGTAGTGCAAGCTACCTGGGAGGCTGAGGCAGGAGAATCACCTGAGCCTGGGAGGTTGAGGCTGCAGTGAGCTGTGATCGTGCCATTCCACTCCAGTCTGGGCAACAGAGTGAGATACTATCTCAAAAGCAAAACAAAACAAAACAGAGGACTCATTCTAATTTTAAAACTTATTCATCCTACTGGAATCAAAAACTTATTGCAAAGCTACAGTAATCAAAACAGTGTGATATCAAAGATAGACTTAGAAAAATGGAACAGGATAGAGTCCAGAAATATATCTATACATATGGACAATTGATTTTCAGCAAAGGTGCCATGGCAGATTCTACTGGGAAGGGATACTATTTTTCAATAAATGGTGCTGGAACAATTGGATAACCATTTGCAAAAGAATGATTCTCAACCCTTCCTTCACATTATACACAATTATTAACTCAAAATGGATCACGAAACAAATAGAGCTAAAATTATCAAACTTCTGGAAGATAAAACAGGAGAAAGTTTTAGTCACTTTGGTTTGGCAAAATTTATTTAATAAGATGTAAAATCATGAACTATAAAAGGAAAGAAATTAGTAAATTGAACTTCATCAAAATTTAAAATTTTGGCTCTTCAAAAGGCCCTACTGCAAAGAAAAAATGGCAAGCCAAAGACTGGGAGAAAATATTGGCAAAACATATCTGACAAACAACTTTTATCTGGAATATAGATATAAAGAACGTATATGACTCTATAAAAGACAACACAATTTTTGAAATGGCAGAAGTCTGAACAGTTTACCAAAGAATATATATATTTAAAAATAAGCATATGACAAGGACCTATAAATAGAAATTCCATTTGACCCAGCAATCCCATTACTGGGTGTATATCCAAAGGATTATAAATTGTTCTACTATAAGGACACATGCACACGAATGTTCATTGCAGCACAGTTTACAATATCAAAGACCTGGAACCAAACCAAATGCCCATCGATGATAGACTGGACAGGGAAAATGTGGCACATATACACCATGGAATATTATGCAGCCATCAAAAACGATGAGTTCGTGTCCTTTGTAGGGACATGGATGAACCTGGAAAGCATCATTCTCAGCAAACTGACACAAGAGCAGAAAATCAAACACCGCATGTTCTCACTCATAGGTGGGTATTGAACAATGAGAACACATGGACACAGGTAGAAGAGCACTACACACTGGGGTCTGTTGGGGGGAAATGGGGGAGGGACAGGGGGCAGTGGGGAGTTGGGGAGAGAGAGCATGGGGAGAAATGCCAGATATAGGTGAAGGGGAGGAAGGCAGCAAATCACACTGCCACGTGTGTACCTGTGCAACAATCTTGCATGTTCTTCACATGTACCCCAAAACCTAAAATGCAATTTAAAAAAAGCATGTGAAAAGATACTCAACATCCTTTTTCCTTAGGAAAATGTAAACTAAAAGCACAATGAGATACCACTACACACACCCTAGAAAGAATAAAATAAACAAGATTGGCCAAATAAGTATTTGCAGTAATGAGACTCTCATACACTGTTGGATAGGAATGTAAAGTCTCATGTTCACTTTGAAACAAAGTTTGTCAGTTTCTTACAATGTTAAATGTTTACTGTACAACCAAGCTATTTCATTCCTAAATATGTAATCGACAGAAATGAAAGCATTTGTCTACACAATGCCTAAAAGCTGTTCATAGCAGCTTTGTTCGTAATACCTAACACCTGGAAACAACTCAAATGTCCATCAACAGGTGAATGGATAAATAAATTTTGCTACATCCATACAATGGAATATGGTAAATAAAAAGGAACAGGCTATTGATACATGCAGCAATATGAATGAGTCTCAGAATAAATATGCTAAGGGAAAGGTTCTAGACAAAAAGAACGCATACTGTGATTCAATTTTCATAAAATTCTAGAAAATTTGAAGTATTTATTATTGACAAAAAATGGATGAGTGGTTACTTGAGGACAGGACTCGGGAGAGGAAGGGATGCTCTCCAAAAGGTTAAAAGAAAAATTTTTTGAATGATGGATATGCTCATTATCTTGTTTTTGCGATGATTTCAGTCCAGACTCATCAAATTGTACTATATAAATGTGTCCAGTTTGTTGTATGTCAATTATACCGCAATGGAGCTGTAAACACACACATTGTCTCTCTCTCCCTCTCTCTCTCACGCACACACACACACTCTCTCTCTCTCTCTCTCTCTCTCACACACACACACACACACTCACAAATATGCCTGAAAGAGTCATTTAAGAACATTAGTTGTCTAACTCCCTTCTACAGATGATGAACTTGGGGTCCGAATAGGTCAAGGTCACACAGCTAATTCATTATAAGACTGAGATTGGATTGGAACATAAGTATCCTTATTTGTGGTCTTGCTCTTCTTAGTACACTAAACACAGAGCTCAGATCAAAGAAATCAATTTCAATTGTTGGACTTTCAGGCATTTGTGGCAAACCAGTGGAAAAAAGACATAAACATGATGAAAAGGGGTGACTTTCCTAGGATCCTTTCAGTGATGTGCTGGAACTGACTTACTGTCTCATGGAAGTTGATGGTTAAATTTTCAGAAGTTTTGCAAGTTGGTTATTTAAACAAAGCCCTTATTAAAAATTAAATCATAAACTTACAATTAAAGAAATTATATTAAAATAAAGGTAATAAAAACTCATCACTTTCTAATTATTTTGCTACATTTTACTATCTATGCTCATAAGGGTATTCACATCTATTTTGTCTGTGTAGTGGAAATATTAAATAATGGTGATCTATTCTACATATTTTCTCTATTCCAGACTTAATGACATCACTTTGGTAGCTTGAAATTAGCCACGGTGGATGTGTTTATACCAAAGAAATCAGCAAATCCTACAAATCAGGGATCTCTCTCACCCTCACTCAGAGAACTGGTTGTTATAAACACTTACCAGCACATTTCTGCCTTAAAGCCACTTGTCCTGGCTTTCATTTAAAGCTGGCCTGGAAGACAACCCACCAGTGCCTAAAGTCATGCTAGGTAAACAGTGAGCAATCATTAAGTGTTCTAATGTAACCAACCATCCCAGTTTGCCCAAGACTCCCCTGTTTCACATGGAACATCCCTGGAAACCCTTCAGTTCTGGAAAAGCAGGATGATTGATTAATGATTGGACACTGTTCCAAAAGGAACCAGGTGGGTAAATCAATTGAAAGTTGCATACTTTCATGGAAAAAAATAGCCTAAACGTGTCTCCGTCTGTGAAATAACTACTGGCACATTTGTGAATAAAACTCCATACATTCATTATACAGTCTCAATGGTAGCCAGGAAGGAAAGACGGCCTTATTACACATGTTGGGAGCTCAAGAAATGCTCATTGGTGATAGATGGCTGGTGAAAGGCAAGCCTACAATGGGAATTGAGTCTCAAAGATGGTAGAAAGTGAAAGGCTCGTCTACCAGTTGGTGGCAACTGCAGGTGGCAATGACTTTGGATCTGAGGCAAACAGGGGTTAGGAAATTCTTAAGAGAAAAGATTAGAAAACATACTGTCTATGAGAGTAATGTGTAAACCCTAAGGGAGTGGATGCAACTTTGAGGTGTTTATTGTGGTTATTACCACTTTGAGGACATCAAAGGAGTTTACTGGGAAGGACCTGGTAATTTCACTTCACATTCTTTTTCTTTTGTTCAAGGCTCATTCTACCCAAGGGCTTAGTAAGCAGTTGCCTATGCAGCATGGGAAAGTTTTCCTTGCCCAAAGACCTGAGCCTTTCCCTACTTCCGGGCCTTCAGTTTTCACCACAAGTCTGTCTTATTAGATAAGGTACTTGAAAGCACTACATCATGAAGAAATAAGAAGCTATCAGCAGCCTGTTAACACCTGACCTCTAATTATGTTAGCAAATTAGGTCCTGACTGGTTCCCAGGAGTCTAGAATAAGCAAAATAAGTGACTTTTTAGTGGTTAGAAGAGGAGAGGGTAAGAGGAGGTTCTGGAGCATTGGTAGACAACATGGCAGGCCTGGTCTGGGCATATTAGTAAGTGCATAAACTGGAGAAAGAGGTAATGGCCTGGGTAAAGAAGGTGTATACCACTAACAAATGTCACCCATTTGCCAGTTTTATTTATAGTTGATTCAGTTTCTCTTAATCTTTTGTGTCTTTCTTGCTTTTCCAACTCTAGGAAATCTTTCCTGAATGAGTTGGAGGTGCAGTAACATGTTTCATTCCTTAGTGGGAATGTATCATGCTCCACCTCACCAAACCACTCCTTAATCCCCATTAGAATGAGCTGGGAGTATGCCTCCTCTTTCAAAGAAACAGATATTAATAATTGTATTTGTCCATTCTTGCATTGCCATAAAGAAATACCTGAGAACGGATAATTTATAAAGAAAAAAGAGATTTTATGAACCACGAACTTAGACCAGGCTCATGGTTCTGCAGGCTGTACAGGAAGCATGATGCTTGCATCTGCTTGGCTTCTGGGGAGGCCTCAGGAAACTTACAATCATGGTGGAAGGCAAAGGGGGAGCGGGCAGGCCACCTGGCTGGAGCAGGAAGAAGAGAGAGTGAAGGGAGTGGTGCCACACACTTTTAAATGACCATAGCTCATAAGAACGAACTCATATTGTGAGGACAGTACCAAGAAGAAAGGTGATAAATCATTCAGGAGAAACCACCCCCAGGATCCAGCCCTTTCACTGGACCCCAACCTCCAACACTGGGGATTACAATTTGACATGAAATTTGGGCAGGGACACAGATCCAAACCATATCAATAATAATAATAGCAATAGGAATGATTACTGTTCAAGAAACTATTAATATTTGTACAGGTATGGTACTTTACTAAATTTTCTTATCTAATTCTATGAAGTAGATATTTATTTTCTTGATGTTGCATATGAGACTCAGAGCCATCAAGTAATTTGCCAAAGGCCATACAGGTAGTAAGTGGCAGAGCCAAAATTCAACCCTAAATCTGACTCTAAAACCTGTGTTCTTAGCAACCAAACCTCTTCATATAGACTTCAGCTGGAGGTGGAGGAAGAAGGAGGAGTTAGACATAAAAGAATTATTCCATTCAACAAATGTGTATGTACTTCCTACTGTATGTTGAGCCTACGGAGTATTAAAAGATCAGTGTGTACTGCCCCTGCCTTTAATGAGATTAGTTCAACAGAGGGGACATGACCATTGTTCCAATAACTCTAATAAAATGGAGAGTTGGATCAGTACCATAATAATAATAGCTACCATTTATTAAGAACATAGTATGTGTCAGGCACTATGCTAATACATTCTACATATATTTTATCTTAATGACAGTTCCGGAACTATTAATATTAGTCAATTTTATACATGAGAAAACAAGAATAATAGAGGGTTAATTAGCTTCTGTGGCTCAGAATAATGTGTTTCTGTGCCATTCAGAAGCAAAAGGAGAGAACTGGATTCACTATTCACTTATACAATGTTTTTGAGTGAACAAAGTATTTTCACCCAGCTCAGTGCCTATAAATCAGATTCACCATCTTCTTCTCTATCACCTGTACCTCAGCCAGCACTGAATCTGAAGTAGCTTGACATCATACTTTGATTTCATTTGGAATCTTGAGAACAGCAAAGCCCACTAGAGTCCCATCACTGGCTACCACTACAAATGCCCCTCCCAGCTTCTTTTTATGTTCAAAACCATTTCTTCATTATGAATATACTAAGTGCCACTGAATGGTCACTTTACAATGATTAAATTGGTAAATTTCATGTTATGTATATTTTACAATAAAAAATTTGTTACACAAAATGTTAATTTTTATGAAAAGTTTAATATACATTGCTTGCTTACGAATAGTTATCTTCCTGCCAAAAAGTTTCCAAAGCTATATAATTAGGGCAACAGAGTCTTTTTCCAAGGAGACCAATAGACCAGCTCTACTGCCACCTGGGCAGAGTTTGGGAGAGCAGTTTTGCTTCCATTGTCTTTCATATTCTTATAGCTTGTGCTTCTTATCCTCAGCCCTTCTTTCCATGTCTTCCTTTCCTCAAAAATATTTCCACTGTGTTCCCCAGATTCTTTGTTGTGTGGTAAACAAGCTCTCATATATGATCACCCTTGTCACCAAGTGCTATTTATGCCTCCTTGCCCTACCTAACTCGGATTTTCTCTAAGGACACTGTTGGAGTAGTGGAGAGTGTAGGATGCCCATTCTATTACAGGGACTGGAGAAGGGGCTGGCATCCTCTAGATTTTCTGAGGAAGCTTCCAGGCTACTCTTTGTCTTCCTTGCTGCAACCACCACTTTAACAAATGTCAGATGAATCGATCAGTTACCATAGCTCATCTCTGTTGCCTAGACACTGGTCATGCCCCCAAAGTAATCCAGGCCTTTTTGCCTGTAACACATATCTTTCCTTGCCACCATTCATGTCATTGTCCTGGAGGGTTTCAAAGTCCACATGGTTTATTACTCAAACCATTGGCCTAGCAGTTCCTGACTTTTTGAAACATAATGACCTTGACCTGCCTCCATTTTAGTCATCCTCTTTCCTGTCCACTCTCTAGACTTGTGCAGCCTGATATAGTAGCCACTAGCCACAGGTGATTGTTGAAATTTAAATTAACTGAAACTAAATAAAAATTTTACATCAGCTCTCACTTGCACCAGCCACATTTTAAGTGCTCAGTAGCTACATGTGGCTAGTGGCTAACATATCAGATAGTGCAGACAGAGAAAATCTCCATTACCACAGAGAGTTCCATTAGATAGCATAGATTCCAACATTGTCTTCACCCAGAATATGTTTCTGCTCCACTGCAGAAATATATAAAAAGTAACCAAATGTGGTAGCATGTGCCTATAGTCACAGCTGCTCAAGAGGCTAAAGCAGGAAAACCACTTTAGGCCAAGGAGTTAGAGGCTGTAGTGCACTATGATCATTCCTGTGAGTAGCCACTGTACTCCACCCTGTCTCTTAAAACAAAACAAAAACTGCACTCCATTCTGGGCAACAGTGTCAAAACCCAAAAACAAACAACAAATACGTGTACCCAAATTTAAAGGCACAAAAATATTGCATCAGGAAAAATGGCAAATAGGAGGCAAGACTAACTTGCAGCTCCCACTCATATGGACAGAGCAGTGTGCAGACACTCAAATCGTGAATTTTTGCTCCAGGAACATACCAGGAAAGCTGAGAGAATCCACAGACCCTTTGAAAGCAGTGGCTTGCTGCTGCAGGCTCTGTGAGACAGATGAAAACCTTTGAGTCCCCAAAATGTAAGAAGGGGAACATTTGCCCCCAAACACACATCGTCACTGGGGATCTTGAAGGTCCAGATCACAGAAGGATTTGACCTTACCTGGAGCTGAGATGAATTTAGAGAGCTGAATGAAACACAGGGATATAGGAAGCAATGGCAAGAGCCCTGTGAGCACTCTCAGTCCCCAGGGAAGCCATTCCTCACTTTGTCTCACAGGAATCCATGGGATGGACTGTCAGTGGAATTGGGGAAAGCCTACAGGAGTGTTCATGGGAAACTGTGGCAGGAAGGGAGGCATGAAACCTGAAAGCCCTGCTTGCTTTCTCAGAGGGGAGGCTTGTAGCCTGGGGCAAATTTTCAGCCCTGCTCACCAGCTGCCGGGCAATAAACTCAGTGCTGTTGGCGGGGGGAGGGGGGGCATGGTGGGAATGAGACTGGCCTTTTGGGCTGTGTGGGAGCTTGGTGAGACCTGTCACTGCTGGTTTCTCCCACTTCCCTGGTGACCTGTATGACACAGCACAGAAAGCCATAATCCCCATGGGAATGTAATTCCATTGACCTGAGAACCACACTTCTATCCACCACAGCAGCCACAGCAAACCCTGCACAAGAAGAGTCTGAGCTCAGATACAACCAACTCTGCCCCCACCTTATGGTCTTTCTCAACCCACCTTGGTAGCTGAAGACAAAGGACATAATCTCTTGGAAGCTCTATGGTCCTACCCTCTGCCTGAGACACCCCAAATACTTATCCAGGTGACCCTAGGGCAAGCTTGTAACCTCCCCGTACTACCGCAGCGATGCTCTCTTGAAAGCACCACTTCCCGGCTGGAGAGCAACCAACACAAAATCAGAGCACTAAACAAAACTACAACCAAGGACCCTCACTTTACTCCCCTGCTACCACCGCTGGAGCAGGTGCACAAGTGACTAACAAACATATGAAAAAAATGCTCAACATCACTAATAATTATGAGATGCAAATCAAAACCATGATGTGATACCACCTTACTCCTGCAAGAATGGCCGTAATCAAAAAATTAAAAAACTATAGATGTTGGTGTGGATGTGGTGAAAAGGGAACACTTTTACACTACTGATGAGAATGTAAACTAATCTACCCATTATGGAAAACAGTCTGGAGTTTCCTCAAAGAATCAAAAGTAGATCTACCATTTGGTCCAGCAATCCCACTACTGGGTACCTATCCAGAGGAAAATAAGTAATTATACTAAAAAGATACTTGCACACATATGTTTATAGCAGCACACTTTGTAACTGTAAAAATGGAACCAGCTCAAATTCCCATTAGTCAACTAGTGGATAAAGAAAATGTGGTGTGGAAAGATGGCAGTGGTGTAGGGGGCCAAGGTGAAAGTGGATGGCACCGAGCTGAAACTGAGCAAGAATGAGCTGAAGAGATGCCTGAAAGCTGAGAAGAAAGTAGCAGAGAAGGAGGCCAAGCAGAAAGAGCTCAGTGAGAAACAGCTAAGCCAAGCCACTGCTGCTGCCACCAACCACACTACTGACAATGGCATGGGTCCTGAGGAAGAGAGCCTGGACCCAAATCAATACTACAAAATCCACAGTCAAGCAATTCATCAACTGAAGGTCAAAGGGGAAGACCCATACCCACACAAGTTCCATGTAGACATCTCACTCACTGACTTCATCCAAGAATATAGCCACCTACAGCCTGGGGATCACCTGACTGGCATCACCTTAAGGGTGGCAGGTAGGATTCATGGCAAAAGAGCTTCTGGGGTAAAGCTCATCTCCTGTGATCTTCGAGGAGAGGGGTGAAGTTGCAAGTCATGGCCAATTCCAGAAATTATAAATCGGAAAAATAATTTATTCATATTAATAACAAACTGCATCAGGGAGACATAATTGGAGTTCAGGGGAATCCTGGGAAGACCAAGAAGGGTGAGCTGAGCATCATTCCGTATGAGATCACACTGCTGTCTCCTTGTTTGCATATGTTACCTCATCTTCACTTTGGCCTCAAAGAAAAGGAAACAAGGTATCCCCAGAGATACTTGGACTTGATCCTGAATGACTTTGTGAGGCAGAAATTTATCACCCGCTCTAAGATCGTCACAAATATAAGAAGTTTCATGGATGAGCTGGGATTCCTGGAGATTGAAACTCCCATGATGAACATCATCCCAGGGGGAGCTGTGGCCAAGCCTTTCATCACTTATCACAATGAGCTGGACATGAATTTTTATAGGAGAATTGCTCCAGAACTCTACCATAAGATGCTTGTGGTTGGTGGCATCAACCGGGTTTTTGAAATTGGATGCCAGTTCCAGAATGAGGGGATTTATTTGATGCACAATCCTGAGTTTACCACCTGTGAGTTCTACATGACCTGTGCAGACTATCATGATCTCATAGAAATCATGGAGAACATGGTTTCAGTGGTGGTGAAGCATATCACGGGCGGTTACAAGGTCATCTACCACCCAGATGGCCCAGAGGGCCAGGCCTATGAAATTGACTTCACCCCACCCTTCCGGAGAATCAGCATGGTAGAAGGGCTTGAGACAGCCTTGGAGATGAAGCTGCCAGAAACTAACCTCTTTGAAACTGAAGAAACTTGCAAAATTCTTGACGATATCTGGGGGGTAAAAGCTGTTGAATGCCCTCCACCTCGGACCACAGCCAGGCTCCTTGATAAGCTTGTAGGGGAGTTACTGGAAATGACTTGCATCAATCCTACGTTCATCTGTGATCACCCACAGATAATTAGCCCTTTGGCTAAATGGAGCTGCTCTAAAGTGAGTCTGACCGAGAGCTTTGAGCTATATGTCATGAAGAGATATGCAATGCCTACACTGAGCTGAATAATCCCAACCAGCAGCGGCAGATTTTTGAAGAACAGGCCAAGGCCAAGGCTGTAGGTGATGATGAGGCCATGTTCATAGATAGAAACTTCTGTACTGCCTTGGAGTACGGGCTGCCCCCCACGGCTAGCTGGGGCATGGGCATTGACTGAGTCGCCATGTTTCTCAGGGACTCCAACAACATCAAGGAAGTACTTCTGTTTCCTGCCATGAAACCTGAAGACAAGAAGGAGAATGTAGCAACCGCTGATATGCTAGAAAGTACAACAGTTGGCACTTAGGTCTAGCAAATAATAATTGCAAGTTGTATAACTCAGGCGTCTTTGCATTTCTGCAAAAGATCAAGGTCCACAAGAGAATTCTTGTGTGTGGCTTTCCATTTGACTGCTGCAGTTTGGTTCAGCCATCAGAAGAGAGAAAAGGAATTAAAAATGTCTTTTTAATCCTTGTTACCAAATAAACTATTTGTCCTCTCCTCTCTTTACCTTTAGAATGTCACCTTTTTTTTCCCAGACTGCTGGCCGAATGAATGTTTAGGATTCTACCATCTTACTCATTTAACAAATTTCTAAGGGATTCGGGATACAGCAGTGAACAAAAGCCAAGTTCCTGCTTTCATGGAACTTGTATTCTTTCTTTGGCGTAGGGAGGAGAAGTAGACAAACAAAAAGTAAATACATGTTCTTTTTAGTGGTGATACATATTAAGAAGTAAAATGGAGCAAGGTAAGGGGACAAAGGTGCTATTTTAGAGGAGGAGGGGACAGTACTACTTTAAATATGGTGGTCAGGAAGCCCGCTTCTAGGCATTTCAGTAGAGGTCTGCAGACTGAGCTGGAGAGATATGTGGGAAAAGGCCATTCAGGCTAAAGGACCACGTTTTTGAGGAATAGCGGATGGTCTGGTGTGATGGGACAGGGATGAGTGAAGGTCAGTGAGGGTCCAGATCACACAGGCCCCTGGAAGCCACACAGAGGAGCATGTGTTTTCTGAGGGAGATGAGATACCATGGAAGGGTTTTGAGCAGGGGAGTGTTTTTCTGGGATTATTCTAGTCTCTGGCGGACAAGAGGAAAGACAGCTGAGCAGTCCCCATGGGCTGAGGAAACAGTGGGTGGTAGCAGGGAAAGTGGTTACCAGTGATTGGACTTTGCCTGTGTTTCTGAGGGCAGAAGAATTTGATGATGGAATATGGGGTGTGAGAAAAGCCAAAACTGATTTCAAGGTTTTGGGCCTGAACAACTGGAAAAAAGTTGCCCTCCGCTGAGATGGGAAGAACAGGAAGTACAGATTTCAGAGGGAAGGTTGGAAGTTTGGTTTCGGACATGTTAAATTTGACATACCTGCTAGCCAGATGAAAATAGTGAGCAGAATGTTGAATAATCGATCTGAAGTTTTCTAATTATTTTCAGCTCCATTCATTAGGGCTAAGAATGTGACAAGAGTGTGGCTGAGGGTGTGCCGTGAAAGTGGAGCCCCTGTTTTCTGACACACAGAGACAGCTGGGGAGACCTTTTTTCAGGTGACTCAGTTGACAGAGGACTTACCTTCTGCACCTCAGCAAACCTCTGCAAGCATCCCAGTTTGGGAGCTACCAGTCTCCTTTTACAGAGTAGGTTTCTGTTTCTGTAGCTGGTAAGACAAACTAAGCATTCAGAATTACCTAACAGAACTACCTCAGGGAGTGCGGAACATCCCCACCCTTTCTTGGCATTTAAGCAGTAGATGACCAGGCAGCATTTCAGAAGAAATACTTTCAGATGGCACATCCTCAGAAAGTGAGTGGTAACTAAAATGGGAGATAATCGTCTCACCAAG
>NW_016107504.1:1654962-1722796 GCF_001604975.1 Cebus imitator
ATGGAATACTACTCAGCCATATAAAGGAATAAATAATAGCATTCACAACAACATGTATGGAATTGGAGACCATTATTCTAAGTGAAGTAACTCAGGAATGGAAACCAAACATCATATGTTCTTACTCATAAGTGGGAGCTAAGTTATGAGGACACAGAGGCATAAGAATGATACAATGGGCTGGGCGCAGTGGCTCATGCCTGTAATCCCAGACTTTGGGAGGCCAAGTTCAGGAGTTTGATTCCAGCCTGACCAACATGGTGAAACCTCGTCTTTACTAAAAATACAAAAAAATTAGCTGGACGTGGAGGTGCACCCCTGTAATCTCAGCTACTTGAGAGGCTAAGACAGGAGAATTGTTGAACCTGGGAGGCAGAGGTTGCAGTGAGCCAGGATCACACCACTGCACTCCAGCCTGGGTGACAGAGAAAAACTGTGTCTCAAAAGAAAAAGAAAAAGAAAAAAGAATTATACAATGGACTTTGGGGACTCACAAGAAAGTGTGGAAGGGGGATGAGAAATATGAGACTACACATTGGTTACAGTGTATGCTACTGGGTGATGAGTGCACCAAAATTGCAGAAATCACCACTAAATAACTTATCCACATAATCAAACACCACCTGTTCTCCAAAAATCTATTTAAATAAAAAATGAAAAGTAAAAACAAATTGAATCAAGAAAAAAAATGTATTTTGTATCAATTTGCTAGGCACCTTGCAAGGAGTCGAGGATACAATGGTGAACAAAACAGACATTATTAAGGTAACTGTATGACTATAGTAATCAAGACAGTATGGTGTTCGGGGTCAGATAGACACATAGATCACTGAAACAAAATAGAGAACTTAGAAATAAGCCTGCATAAATATGTCCACTTTTTGCACAAGTAATTCAATGGAGGAAGGGTAGACTTTTCACCAAATGATATTGGAGAAATTGGACATTCATAGGCCAAAACAAAACAAAACAAAAGGCCCCAGCCTAAGCCTCATACAAAAACTAACTCAAAATGAGTCATGAACATAAATGTGAAATAAAAACTGTAAAAATCTAGGCCTAGGATAAGTTATTTGGTTTGACACCAAAAAAACAGTGTATAAAAGGAAAAAAAAATAGAGGAAACTGTTCTATACCTTGACTGTATTAATGCCAATATTCTGAGTATGATATTATACTATAGTTTTGTAAGATGTTACCATGAGGAAAATCTAGGTGGGGTACACCTGAGATTGTTCTGTATTATTTCTTATAACTGAATATCGATCTACAGTTATTTCAAAATAATAAATTCAATTTTTAAAAGCTAAAGGAGGTGAACATTTCAAGAAGGAGGAATTGATTAACTGGTTCAAAGGCTGCCAAGAAGTCAAGTAAGTTGAGAAACGAAAAAATGTTTGACAATATGGAGGTTATTGTGACATGAACAAGAGCTTTTCTTTTGTTGTAGTAAAGGAGCTGGAAAGCAGACAGAAGTAGACCGAGCTTGCTCCTTCTTTTGCCATGCGACCTACCTGCCCCTCCTGTGCCTTCAACCATGAGTAAAAGCTTCCTGATGTCCTAACCAGAAGCAGATGCTGGTGGCATGCTACCTGTACAGCCTGCAGAACCATTATTTTATTTTATATATATATATATATATATATATATATATGTATATATATATAATATACATGTGTGTATATATATATATATATATATATATGCATGTGTGTATATATATTTGAGACAGAGTGTTGCTCTGTTGCCTAGGCTGGAGTGCTATCATGAGATCTCAGCTCATTGCCACCTCTGTCTCCTGGGTTTAAGTGATTCTCCTGCCTCAGCCTCCCGAGTAGCTGGGATTATAGGAGCCCACCACTACGCCCAACTAACTTTCTACTTTTAGTAGGGACAGAATTTCACCATGTTGGCCAGGTTAGTTTGGAACTCCTGACTTCAAGTGATCTGCCCACCTTGGCCTCCCAAAGTGCTGGGATACAGATGTGAGCCACTTCACCTGACTAGAACCATTATGTTAATGGTAATGTAAGTTCCGTTAATAAAGTTGATTCCAATGTTCATGGTGTTTAAACCTGAACTTTTAAGTTAAGATGGTGGATAAGAGGCTTTTAGTGTGTCTCAGTCACTTGGAAATAGCAAAATAGTGCGTAAAGATAAACTCTGTGAGCTTTAATTCAAGAAGGAAAATGAGAATCCCCTGGAATCATGAGGGACACCCCAGATTCCAGGGAGAAGGACATGGGCAAACAGCCCCCATGATGTTGTCCAGCTGATAAAAGCCTGGGACAAGAGAAGATCTGCTACAGCTACAATTTCTCTTTGTGATGAGACTTGCTGCCAGGGCTGGCTTGGCATCCTGGAACTGGTGTGCATGTACCATTGCTGAGTTCCCTCGCCTGCTCCCCTGAGATTGTGGTGCAGTGGAGCCCTCTGTGCTCCACTCCAAAACAGAAACTTCAGGCGTTTAGAGCAACTTCTCACATGGACTGGCAGCCTGCGTTGCCCCATCCCTCTTGGGTATAGATTGTGGTACAATGGAGCCCTCTCTGCTCCATGTCCAGGTAGAGTTCCATATACTCAAAGCTTCTGCTTGCTCAAATTAACAGCCTGAGTCACTTCACCCTTCCTGTGCAGAGATCCAGGTGCAGAGGGCCCTCTCTGCTTCATGCCCAGACAGATCTCCAGGCATGCAGAGCACCTCCTTGCCTGGTTCAGCAGCCTGACACCCCACTCCTCCTATGCAGAGATCAGGGGGCAGGGGGTCCCTCTCCACACCCAGGAAGATCACCAGGTATTAGGAGCACCCATTTGCCATGGTCAACAGTCTGAGTTGCTCACCCTTCCTGTCCAGAGATTGTACTCCACACCCAGGCATATCTCCAGGAATCTGGAGCACCCACTCTCTTGGATTAGGAGTTTAGGCCATCTCCTCTCCCTGTGCAGAAAACTTGTGACATAGGTTTCCCAGCTCCATGCTAAGGCACACCTCTGGGCATTTGGTAACTGCTGATTGGATTCTCCCTTGGTGCTGGAGCTTGTGCCTGCCATCAGAGGGACCAGCAGGTGGGCCTGCTTGGCCTGGCTCTGGCCTTCTTGCCCCCTGCCAACCCGGGGCAATATACAGCTTCTTCCAGTAACAAAGATGAAGTAGATACCCAGCCGCATTGACTGCCGCTGGCTCTTACCTATAAGCGCCATCTACTGGCTTGCAGGTCAAACTGCACAACCCAATGTAAAACGTGCTTACAGAAGTGCATAGCGCTATATGACCAAAGCCAAAGGCCCTACCCACAAGTCACACACCCTAGAAAAAGGGAGAAAGGGAAGGAGAAAGGGAAAGAGAAAGAAAAAAAAATACATATAATAATATATTAGGGAAATAGACAAAAAAATCCTACCTGTAAAAAAATAATTACAAAAATTAGAAAATGCTAGTGTCCCCAGAAGAGAAGAAACCATTGCAAGAATTCTGACACCAGGAAAAACCTGAATGTGGTGAACTACCAAAGAATCACACTAGCACTCCAGCAATGGTTGCTAATCAAAATGGAAACTCAGAAATAATAAGGAATTCAAAGCATGGATTGCAAGAAAGCTCAATGTGATCCAAGATGAGACTGAGAATCAACACAAAGAAACTTCTAAAACAATTCAGAAAATGAAAGATCTTTAAAATAAATCAGTCAAAGCTTTTGGAATAGCAAAACTCACTTAAGGAATTTCTAAATGCAATTGAAAGTTTTATCAATAAATTAGACCAAGCAGAAGAAATAATCTCAGACCTTGAAGATCAGTCTTTTCAACTAACCCAGTCAGATAAAAATAATGAAAAAAGAATTTAAAAATAACGTCTATTAGAAATATGGGATTATTTAAAGTGACCAAAACTATGAATTGTTGGCTTTTCTGAGAGAGATGGAGAAAAAAGTAAACAACCTGGAAAATATATTTGAGAGAATAATTCAAGAAAAATTCTTAAATCTTGTTAGAGAAGCAGACATCCAGATATAAGAAATTCAGAGAACACCTGTGAGATACTCTACAAAATGATCAACACCAAGGCATATAGTCACCAGACTTTTCAAGGTCAACACTAAAGAAAAAAAAAAATCTTAAAGACAGCTAGAGAAAAGGGTCAGCTCATATACAAAGGGAACCCCATAAGGCAAATGGTGGACTTCTCAGTAGAAACCTTATAAGGCAAGACAGATTGAGGGCCTATTTTAGCCTTCTTAAAGGAAAGAAATTCAACCAAGAATTTCATATCCTGCTATGCTAAGCTTCATAAGCAAAGGAGAAATAAAATCTTTCCAGTCCAGTAAGAAGGCAATTTGCTACCACTAGACCAGCCATACAAGGGATCCTTAAGTAAGTTCTAAACATGGAAATGAAATAATGATATCTGCTACCAAAAAACACACTTAAGTACGTAGCCCACAGACCCTATAAAGCAACCATGCAATAGAAACTGCAAAGAAACCAGCTAACGACTTCACACTGGGATTAAAACCTCACATATTAATGTTGACCTTGAATGTAAATGGTTTAAATGCCTCCATTTAAAAGGCACAGAAGGGCAAGTTGGATTTAAAAAAAGATCCAGCCATGTTCTGTCTTCAAGACACTCATTTCACACTTAATGATGTTCATAGGCTCAAAGCAAAGGGTTGGAGAAAGATCTATCACACAAAAGGAAAACGAGCAAGAGTAGGGGTCACTATTCTCACATCATATAAAAGATATTTTAGGCCGGGCACGGTGGCTCACACCTGTAATCTCAGCACTTTGAGAGGCCAAGTCAGGTGGATCATGAGGCCAGGAGATCGAGACCATCCTGGCCAATATGATGAAGCCATGTCTCTACTAAAAAATACAAAAGAATTAGCTGGGTGTGGTGGTGTGCACTTGTAGTCCCAGCTACTCAGGAGGCTGAGACAGGAGAAATTGCTTGAACCCCGGAAGGAGTCAGAGGTTGCAGTAAGCCGAGATCACGCCACTGCACTCCAGCCTGGATGACAGAACGAGACTCCATCTCAAAAAAAAAAAAAAAAGAGGGAGAGATTTTAAACTGACAACAGTAAAAAAGGTAGGACAAAAAAAGGCATTACGTAATGTCAAAGCGTTCAATTCAACAAGAAGACTTAATTATCCTAAATATATATGCACACCAACATTGGAAAACCCAGATTCATCAAACAAGTACTTCTAGATCTACAAAAAACTTAAATAGTCACACAATTATGGGGGGACTTCAACACCCCACTGACAGCATTGGACAGATCATCAAGGCAGAAAACTAACAAAGAAATTCTGGACTTGAGAATTTAAACCAAAAATGACACTTGACCAGTTGGATCTAATAGATATCTACAGAATACCCCATCGATTAACTGCATAGAATATACATTCTTCTCATCTGCATACTAAACATACTCTAAGAAAAACCACATGCTTGGCCATAAACCAAGTTTCAATAAATTTAAAAAAATCAAACTCATACCAACTATACACTTGGAATACAGTGGAATAAAAATAGAAATTAATACCAAAAAGGTCTCTCAAAACCGTACAATCACATGGAAATTAAATAATTTGCTCTGGAATGACTTTCAGGTAAACAATTAAATTAAGGTAGAAATTTTTAAAAATTTTGAAATAAATGAAAACAGAAACACAACATACCAAAATCTCTAGGAGACAGCAAAAGCAGTGTTAAGATGAAAGTTCATAGCACTAAATGCCTATCTCAAAAAGTTAGAAAAATCTTAAATTAATGATGTAACATCACACTGAGAGGAACTAGAAAAACAAGAACAAACTAACTTGAAATCTAGCAGAAGAAAATAAATCAGAGAAAAAGTGAGAAAAATTGAGACCAAAATTTCATGAAAAGCATTAAATAACAAACCAAGAGTTTATTTGAAAGGATAAACAGGATTGAAAGAATGCTAGCTACACTGACAAAGAAAAAAGAGAGAAAATCCAAATAAGCACAATTATAAATGACAAAGGTGATATTATAACCGATCCCAGAAATACAAAAGATCCTCAGAGGTTATTATGAACACCTCTATGCACACAAACTAGAAAATCTAGATGAAAGTCCTGAAAACATACAACCTGACAAAACTAAATCAGGAAGAAATGGGAACTCTGAACAGACCAATGTAGAGTTTGGAAATTGAATCTGGAATAAAAAGCCTACCAAGCAAAAATGTCCCAGGCCAAATGGATTCACAGCCAAATTTCACCAGATGTACAAAGAATAGCTAGTACCAATTCTACTGAAACTATTTCAAAAACTTGAGGAGGAAGAACTGCTCCATACTCATTCTATGAAGCCAACACTACCCTGATACCAAAACCTGGCAAAGGCACAACAAGAAAAGAAAACTACAGGCCAACATCCCTGAAGAACATAGATGCAAAAATCCTCAAGAAAATATTAGCAAACTGAATCCGGCAGTACAACAAAATGCTAATTCACCACAGTCAAGTAGGCTTCTTTTCTGGGATGCAATGTTGGTTCAGCAAAGCCATATGTGACTTGCCAAAGCGACTTGCCGCATAAACAAAATTAAAAACAAAAACCATATGATCATCTTGATAGAGGTGGAAAAAGCTTTTGATAAAATGCAACACCCCTCATGATAAAAACCCTCAAAATATGAGGCATTGAAGGAACATACCTTAAAATAATAAGAACTATCAATGACAAATCCACAGCCAACATCATACTGAGCAGGCAAATGCTGGAAGCACTCCCCTCGAGAGCAGGAACAAGAAAAGGATGCCTACTCTCACCACCCCAATTCAACATAATACTGAAGGTCCTACTAGCTGGTGCAATCAGGCAAGATAAATAAATAAAAGGTATCTGGTATAGTTTAAATATTTGTCTTCTCCAAATCTCATGTTAAAAGTGTAATCCCCAATGTTAGAGGCTGGGCTTGGTTGGAGGTGTCTGGATCATGGGGGCAGATCTCTCATGAATGTCTTGGTGCCATTTTCATGGTAAGGAGTGAATTCTTGCTTTATGAGTTCTTGTGAGATTTGGTTGTCCAAAAGAGTCTAGGACACCCTCCATCTGCTTCCTCTCTTGCCATGTAATGTGCTGGTTCCCCCTTCACCTTCCACCATGATTGTAAGCTTCCTAAGGTCCTCACCAGGAGCATTTGTAGGCACCATGCTTCCTGTACAACATGCAGACCATGAGCCAAAATAAAACCTGTTTTTCCTTACGAACTACTGAGCATCAGGTATTCCTTTATAGCAACATAAAAACAGACTAACACAGAATCCAAATAGGAAAAGAAGTCAAATTATCTCTCTTCACTGATGATACAATTCTATATCTAGAAAACCTTAAAAACCCCAGTGAAAGGCTATAGAACTGATCAATGATTTCAGTAAAGTTTCAGGATACAAAATCATTGTATACAAATCAGTAGCATTTCTGTACACCAATAACATTCAAGCCAAGAGCCATTTACAAGAACTACAAAAAAATAAAATACCTAGAAATACATTTATCCAAGGAGATAAAAGATCTCTACAAGAAAAACTATAAAACACTGCTGAAGGAAATCATAAATGACACAAATGGAAAAGTATTCCACTTTTGTGGATTGGAATAATCAATATTTGTTAAAATGGCCACATTGTTCAAAACAATCTATAGATTCAACACTATGCCTATCAAGCTACTAACATCATTTTTTCACAGAATTAGGAAAAAATATTGTAAACTTCATATGGAGCCAAGAAAGAGCCTGAATAGCCAAAACCAATCTAAGCAAAAAGAACAAAGCCGGAAGCATCATATTACCTGAGTTAAAATTATACTATAAGCTACAGTAACCAAAATGGCCTGGTACTGATATAAAAACAGCATATAGACCAATGGAACAGAATGGAGAACCCAGAAATAAAGCCACACATCTACAGCCATCTGATTTTTAACAAAGTTGACAAATATAAGCCATGAGGAAAGCACTTCCTATTCAATGAATGGTGCTGGGATAGCTAGCACATGCAGAACAAGGAAACTGGACCCCTACATTTCACCAAGTACAAAAATTAACTCAAGATGGATTAAAAATTTAATGTAAGACCTCAAACTAAGAATTCTAGAATAAAACCTAGGAAATACCATTCTGAACATCAGCCTTGGGAAATAATTTGTGACTAAGTCCTCAAAAGCAATTGCAACAAAACCAAAAATTTACAAACGGGGCCTAATTAAACTAAAGAGCTTCTGCACAGCAAAAGGAACCATCAACAGAGTAAACAGACAACTCACAGAATGAGAGAAAATATCCACGAATGATGCATCTGACAAAGTCTAATATCCAGAATCTATAAGGAGCAATTATAAGAAGCAAAAACAAACAAACCAACAAAAACATAACTCCATTAAAAAAGCAAAAGACATGAACAGATGCTTCTCAAAAGAAGGCATTTGAGTGACCAATAAACATACAAAAAAATGCTCAGCATCACTAATTATTAGAGAAATGAAAATCAAAATCATCTCATACTAGTCAGAATGAGTATTATTAAAAAGTCAATAAAACAACAGATACTGGCAAGGCTGCAGAGAAAATGGAATGCGTATACACTGTTGGTGGGAATGTGAATTAGTTTCGCCACTGTGGAAAGCAGTTTGGAGGTTTCTCAAATAACCTAAAACAGAAGTTTTTGCCTTTCAACCCAGCAGTCCCTTTACTAGGTAAAATCCCAAAAGAAAATGAACCGTTCACCAAAAATACTCATGCTCTCGTGTGTTCATTACGGCACCATTCACAATAGCAAAGACATGGAATCAATGTGGCTGCCCATCAGTGGTGAATTGGATAAAGAAAATGTGGTACATATATACCATGAAATACTGTGGAGTCATAGAAAGAACAAAATCATGTCCTTTGCAGCAACATGGATGTAGCTGGAGACCATTATTCTAAGCGAACTAATGTAGGAACAGAAAGCCAAATACCACATATCTTGTTATAAGTGGGAGCTAAACATCGGATACAGATAGACATAAAGATGCCAGCAATAAAGGCCAGGCACGGTGGCTCATGCCTGTAATCCCAGCACTTTGGGAGGCTGAGGTGGGCGGATTGCTTGAGCTCGGGAATTTGAGACTAGCCTTGATAACATAGTGAAACTCCATTTCAACAAAAAAATATTAAAAATTAGCTGGGCATGGCGGCACGCACCTGTAGTCCCAGCTACTTGGGGGATGAGGCGGGAGGATTGCTTGAACCCAGTAGGTCGAGGCTGCAGTGAACTGAGATCATGCCATTGCACTCCAGCCTGGATGACAAGAGTAAGATCCTATCTCAAACACATAAACACACACACACACACACACACACACACAGACACACACACACACCTACAAAAGGTGACAACAATAGAAACTGGGGACTACTGGAGGGTAAAGGGGGAAGGGTGGCAAAGTTTGAAAAACTAACTACTGAGTGCTATGATCCCTACTTGGGAGAAGGGATCATTTGTATTCCAAACCTCAGCCTCATGCAATATACCCATGTAACAAACCTGCATATGTACCTCTGGAATCTAAAATTAAAATTGAAATTATATATAAAACAAGATGTGGATGGAGGGGTAAACAGAAGGCCTGGAAGCAAGACACTAGGAAGATACAATTCTTTTAAGAAGCTTGGCTAAGAAGGGGAGAAGGTAACTTGAGTAACATGGAGTTCAGCAAGCTTTTTGGTTTTCATTTGTTTTAGTGGAGATAAGTAAACATATTTAAACCTATTGGGAAAGGTCTAATGGAGAGGAAAAGTGTTGAAAAAACAGGAAATGTAAAGGACCACCAATAGTGCAAGGCTTCTGAAAGAAAGACGATCCAAAGTACACATGGGGGATTGCCACTGGAGAGACATAGTAGTAGTAGTAATAGCCTTTCTATTCTTTTGTTGTTTGTCTTTTCAATTGAGACATGGTCTTTCTCTGTCGCCCAGGCTGGAGTTTAGTGGTGCAATCATGGCTCACTGCAGTCTCAACCTCCCTGGGCTCAGGTGATCCCCCCACCTTAGCTTCTTAAGTATCAGAGATCACAGGTGTGTGCCACCATGACCAGCTAATTTGTCGTATTTTTTTTTGTTGAGATAGTGTTTCACAATGTTGCCCAGGCTGGTTTCAAACTCCTGGGCTCAAGCACTTCACCTGCGTCAGCCTCCCAAAGTCCTGGGTTTACAGTCCTGGGAGTGAGCCACAGTACCCAGCCAGTGACAGCTTTTCTAATGTAACAGAAGAGAATAAGATGAGAATGGAAGCAGATATTTTTCTCTGTGATGTAACAAAAACTGCTGAGAGCAGAGGAGAATGTGAGGGAAGGAAGGAGGAGGTGTGTCAGGGAGAACCGGGGTTTGACAAGACAAAGACAGTTTGAATATTTGTTCTGGAGAACTGATTGTTCAGCAGTGTTGGGGACCTATTTCAGACAGATGATCTTAAACTTCTTGTAAAACAGTATGCCCTATTGTGAATTTCTCTAGCAGTGCTCAGGTGCAGGTATCGAAAATACAGTGTATTAGTCCATTTTCATACTGCTGATAAAGACATACCCGAGACTGGGCAATTTACAAAGGAAGGAGGTTTAATGGAGAACTCACAGTTCCATGTGGTTGGGGAAGCCTCACAATCACGGTGGAAGGCAAGGAGAAGCAAGTCACATCTTATGTGAATGGCGGCAGGCAAAGAAAGACATTATGCAGGCAAACTCCCGTTTTTAAAGCCATCACGTGTTGTGAGACTTATGAACTACCACAGATACAGCGCGGGAAAGACCAGCCCCCATGATTCAATTATCTCCCACCCAGTATTTCTCACAGCACATGGGAATTATGGGAGCTATAAAATGAGATTTGGGTGGGGACACAGAGCCAAACCATATCATACAGAATTGAGTTTAGCAAGGTAGAAGTTTCACAAAACAAGTTCAAGGCAAGGGAGTTTAGAGTACTGTCAAGAGTGTCATTAAAATAATGAAGTATGGCATGTAATGAGGGAAATAAAAGAGGAGATCCTTGATAGACTTGGAGGAAGTAGAGGGGTCCATGGACTGTAGGAGCTGTGGAATGATTATAGTATTAGTAGTTGAAAATCTGGGTATAGCAGCTTGTGGCTAGAGGATTGGATGACACAATTCATGATTTAAACTTAACTCGTAATTCTGGAGTGAAGTAGTTTCAGGTAATAATAGGATCTCAGGTATGACTATCGTGTGTGTGGCCGAGGTGAAAGAGAAAAGCCATTTGAGATAAGGATTTCAAGGAACTGAGTAGTGAGACGTTCCATGGGTTATCCTTGGGGATGTCAAAATCACTGAGGATAGTGGCTGATCTTGAGGTAGGAAGAAAGGATGGGAACAGGGGCCAAGTCATTGATAAATGAAGAGGACTAGCCCAAAGGTAAATCCAGGAATTACAAGAAGGTGAAGAGATGTAATTGAATGAACTCAAAGCATCAGGTTTGGGTTTTATAGTTTACATTTTTATTTCAGGGGCATAGGAAAGTAATGGTCTAAAAGCAGAAACGGGGGCAAGGAGGACACCAGCCTTACCCTTCATCTTACTCTGAGGACAGAAAAGAAAAGCCCTACTCTAGAGGGCTGTAGTGGTGGCTCAGGCTTCACTTAGGGTCGGGCTGAAGGGACTTCTTGACGGCAAGGCTAAGGATATAGGAGGGTTTGCTAGGTACATTGAGACAATTCTAGATGATACAGAGAACAATTTCTAAGGCTGGGAGAGGAATGGAGTACTGGATGAAGAGTAAGGATGTATGTGGTATTATAAGGATGATAGTGGCATAGAAGATAGATGTCAGGGGGAGGAGAAGTGATAACCACTTGCATTTAGCCTCAACAGATTCTTGAGGAGTTTGTAGATTTATCCTCAACAGATTGTTACAGGAGAATGGGAACTAGGTCTAATGGCCAGAGTTTCCTCAGCCTAGCATCTATAGTCTCTGCCTATTTGAACTAACATGGTGGTAAACCCAGAAGTTATAGTTTCTCTACTGGTATAATCTGGAATGACACTGGTCCCAGACGAGCTGGCTTCAGTCTTGATCCTTGTAGCCTCTGGTAGTGGCATCTTTGGTGGCTAGAGTTCTAGTTCTATTTCTCTTACCAAATCCTTCTATCACTCTAGTTTCTATGTCTTTATTGTCACTATAGCTATTCTAACTCATTTAACTCTCTTACTTGTCAATCTCTTCATTATCTCCCAAGCAATCTATAAGCTGTCTTCGTTTCCAGCCCAGACAACCATCTTACCAATATTTTCGATGGCCTCGCCCCTAGTTCGTTCAATGTATTTGTATAAAAGCCGAATCCTGAACTAAGATGGCACCAAAATGTCTACCTTCTACATATGGGGTTTGGTTTTAGTCTCAAATGGGTTTTCAATAGTCCTATGGACCCATTTGCCCTTTATTAGCATATTCTCTCACTCTTTCCTTCACCCAAGAAGTTATTTCAGCCCTTCACCTGTTTTCCTAAGTCCCTTTGCCCTGTCTCTCAGCAGATAACCTGGACCCCCACTTAAACTATAAATATAGAGGCCAGAAGTAACCTAAATTTCTGCCCACCCAACCTGATACACCCCTCACAAACTTTTAGGCATCTAAGGTTAATCATGGCATCTATGCTCAGTATCCTCCTTCCTTCTTAGAAACCTTCAGCCATTGTTTGACAACCTTCCCTTTCTGCCCCCCAGCGGTATTTTCAACCTTTCTCTCTACTGGCTCTGTCTCTCTCTCTCTCTCTCTCCTCTCTCTCTCTCTCTCTCTCTCTCTCACACACACACACACACACACACACACACACACACGCACACACCCCTGCTAGGTATAAATATGCTCAAGTGTCATTCAGCCTAAAAGACAAATTCTATGAAAATTAGCCAGGTGTGGTGGCCGCTTCTGTAATCCCAGCTACTAGGAAGCTGAGGTAAGAGAATCGCCTGAACCCTGGAGGAGGTTGCAGTGAGCTGGGATAGCACCACTGCACTCCAGCCTGCCACCAGAGTGAGATCCTGAATCAAAAAAAAAAAATTATATTTTCACATAAGTGTTTCTCTGATATTTTCTTCATTTGTTATTAAATCTATTTTGAAGATTTAATTATACTTCCACTGCACAATAGCTTATGTAGGGGTGGAAGGGAGGAAAGGGAAGGGGAGGGATGGGAAAGGAAGACAAGAGGATAGGTGCTGACAGGGAAAGAAATGATGCTTCAATACGGCCTATAGGAATGCCATGTAGATACTAGAATGTTACTTACACGACACATTTTTTAACAAGGCAAAGTGTTTATAATGCATTTTAATTGAAAAGTAAGTTACAAAAAGTGTCTATGCTTTAATATATTTTTGTAAAACGTGTGCTTTGTTTGTATAGGACAATGATGGCCCATAAAGATAAATACTAAAATGTTACCCAAGATTGTTTTTAGTTTGTGGGATGCCTTTTATTAATCACTCTCTTCTAAATCTTCTGTATTAAACATGTAACTTTTGGTTGTGTTTGTTTGTTTCTTTGAGATGGAGTCTCACTCTGTCACCAGGCAGGAGTGCAGTGGCACGATCTCAGCTCACTGCAACCTCTGTCTCAAGCGATCGATCCTCTTGCCTCAGCCTCCCAAGTAGCTGGGACTGCAGGCACGCGCCACCACGCCCAGCTAATTTTTTGTATTTTTAGTAGAGACAGGGTTTCACCATGTTGGCCAGGATGGTCTCTGTCTCTGGACCTCGTGATCCACCTGCCTCAGCCTCCCAAAATGCTGGAATTACAGATGTGAGCCACCGCGTCTGGCCTAAACATGTGACTTTTGTAATAAGAGAAAAATAACCTTCTTAGATACTAGATTATACTTTTCTTGTGCTGCCACCATATCTCTCTTCCACTTCAAATCTAAACTTTCTCCATTCACTGTTTCCATTTCTTTCCTCCCTGTTCTCTCCTCAATTGTTTGCAATCTAGCCTGAGCTCCCACCACCCACTGAAACTGTCCTCACCAAGGTCACCCATGACATCTTTGTTGCTGTTCTACTGGACATTTTTCTGTACTTATCTGATCGGAGCAAACTGTTGAACTGGATTTGATACTATGCTAACAGTTGCTGTATTATTCTTTATATTCCTTCATCCCTTGGTTCCCAGTACCCCACTGTTTCCTAGGTTTCTTGGCAGTAAGCATGGGAACTACAAGGGCAGACAAATCCGAGTTTGAATCCTGGCTCTGCCACAGACTAGCAGCATAATCTTGGGCAGGGTTATTATCTTCATGTATTTGGGGCTCAGCTTCCTTCTCAGGAAAATGGTAATTGTAATGCCTACTTCATAAAGTTTTATTCAGTACTAAATGAGATGATATTTATGAAGCACTTAGCAGAGCTATTGACACATGGTAAGTGCTAGTAAATGATAGTAGTAGCATTAGTAGAATTATCATTCATAGAAGACAATTCTCTGAATTCTCTTCTCAGCTTCCTCCAAATGTCAGTGCTGTCTAGGGTTATATCCTAGGTCCCCTTATCTTATGGTCTCCATGGGTGATCCCATCCATGCTCATGGCTTCAGCTACCACCATATGTTGATAAACTGTAAGATAGGTACTTCCATCCAGACTTCTCTCCTGAGTTCAAGATCCTTCTAAGCATCCACCTGGGGTTAATCACCACTTGGTTTTCAGAGTTGGGAGGATTGTGTAGATCAGTGGTTATTAACTGAGGGTTACTTGTCCTCCCAGAGGACATTTGGCAATGTGTAGAGTAAATTTTTTTTTATTTTTCAAGACTTGTGGGGAAACATTGCTACTGACATCTAATGGGAAGAGGCCAGGGATATTGCCAAACATTCTACAGTGCACAGGATGGACCCCTACATAACGAATGGCACTGCCCTAAAAGTCAGTAGTTTCAAGTTTGAGATACCCTGGCATAAGTAATTTCTAAAGGCCCAGCTCTGACCTTCTTGTAAAGGGCCTATGAGTGATGATGAACATGGACCTTGAGATCTAGAGGGGAAATTGACATGATTAATATCATAGAGGGGTTTAGAGGCAGAGCGATTGTTGATTCTATTTTGTTCCTTGTTTATTGTCTACCCCTCTTGCTGCTCTTCCTCTGCCTACTTTGTAGACTCTTCTTCCTGTATCTGTTCCTTAAATAGCTGTTCCTTCAGTCTCTGTCCTCATCTCTGTCCCTTCAGCAACTCTCCCTGAGTGATCCCACCTTGTCCCTTAGCTTCAACTTCAACCTATATGTTGATCACTTCCAAATCTATATTTCCAGGCAAGACTTTGATCTCCCAAACTCCAAACTTATATAGCCTGCTTACTATTATTCAGAATATCATTTCTATTCTCACACGCAAAGTTTGAGGATTCTGAAGGACTATACGGTGCTACGTTTTCCACTCTGACTTCTGCTTTATTCACTTAGCTGCTCGCTGTCTCTTGTTCCAGAACAATTTTTCACCTACCTTTTTTTCTGTCAAAATTTACCCATCCAGCAACCATTCCCTGGAATCCTGGCAAGTGACAAGTGCTAATCTTATTCATTCATTCATATAGGTATTTGTCGAATGGCTAGTATGTTTGAGACACAGCATTGTTCATGGAGAATTTAATATAAGGCTATATCAGAGGATATATAATTGATTAATCATTGTCCTGGTTCTGTCAGTAACTGGCTGTGTGACCTTAGAGAAGTCAGTTACATTTTCTGGACTTCAGTTTCCTTTCTGTAAATTGGTAGGTTAGATTACAACAGTTTCTGGGATATATCTGATTACGTCAATCACCAGAGCTGCTTGTCAAAAATAACAATTTCCAAGCATTTCCCAGGTAGGATTCAGTAAGAGTTTTCATGTCATAGATTTAACCACCTAAAATCTCCTGTAGCAACCTTAACTCCAATGGACAAACTCAAGAGCAAAAATCTCCAACTTCACAACTCGGAGTTCTTCTCCAGTCCTGCTCTGGCCCATCCTAGAAGGATATTCCTCTGCACTTCTAGCACTAATGCCTTTCCATAGTCTCCCCCTACCCGTCCCCTAGTTACAGGAGAGGTTGCAACTGTTGGGATTAAGAGAAAGTGTGAAATCAGGGAAGGCTGCATGAAGGAGGCTGCATTTGGTCTGGGCCTTGAGGGATAGGGCACAATTTCCCCAGATATGGAACGAAAGAACTTTCTAGAAAGAAGCCATGGTGTGAATTAATTTATTTAAACTGTGTTGACTGGTATCTACTATGTGCCTGGCTCTAAGAGCAAGATGAAGAATGGCACAGACTTTAGAGTCAGAGGGACTTGAGCTCCAAATACCTGTTTTATTTTCATCTAACTCCCTTCTTATTGCCAATGACAACCTCCTGTTCTCGAGTTGCCCACTCCTGTCCTCACTACTCAAGTGCAGTTGTCTAATAGGTAGCCATGTAACCATGTTGCCCCTCTTTCCATGAAATTCCTGCTATACTTTCAGATATACTTTCAGATATATGTTCCAGATATACTTTCTGGGGGTGGGGGGGTGGAATCCTCTGCCCTGACATATCGGAGGTAGATTTTGGTAATTTAGAGATTTGTCTGTAACAACACCATTTACAGTATACAAACTCAGTTGCAAAACTCCAAGTTATCTACCCCTAATCTCTAGTCAGGGAAAGCCTTCTTGGCCTGTTTGCCCACATTCTGTGCCCCCTCCCCAAGCTTCAGTGCACATGAGCAGTGGCTTATGATAGTCATCTCTCTTTTTGTGAGGTGTGCACACATAGTCTCCACAATTCCTCCCCAGGGGTCTGCATGGATGTGCTTATGAGATTTGCTGCTTTAACCTGTCAGTATTAGTATGAGGTTTATAGCTGTGGTGACCCCATAGTTTATTGTCCCTGGTTGGCCAGGCTGTAAAAGTGGCACCATTAATCATTACATTGTGACAAGAGTGACTGTATATCAAGACTTGCACCTCAGGAACGTAAGTCACAGAACTGTCTGGGGCAAGCCATGGTGTATAGTCACCTTATTTATACTCATGTAGAAGGATTAACCCTAGGGTACAAATCAGGGGTAAAGATCTTTCTATGTAAGCAGAGTACCCGGCCCAGAAAGGCAATTTGAATCTTTTGGTGCTAAATCTGAGTATATTGTATTAGTCTTTTACAGTATTGGGTCATATTTGCTTGCAACAAAGTGGAGTCTAAAATCTGAGGGTATTGTCCAATCTCACTGGCCTGCTTGTGATGTATTCGTGAGGTGACAATCATTGTTTGCCAGAGGGAGAAAATTAGATAGCCCTTAGGGTTAATTAGAATACCTTAAACCAAGGCAGTTGTCAATATTTAAAGAGTTTAGGAAGTTTTGATTTTAAAATTTTATTAGCTTGAGTCAGCTCCAGCAAAAAGCAAGGTGAGCATTGGAGTTCTAATCCCAGAGACCTCTCAGTCAGGCTGGCCTATCAGCTAGATGCCTGGGGGTGGCCAGTGGCTTTGGTGCTTTGGAACCTAGAACCCTCGCTGCCACAATTGGGCTAGTCCTCATCCTCAGACAGCAGCAACACCACCCACTCCCATCTCAATGACCTGATGGCTCCAGTGGCCTCCCTAGGCCTAGGTAGTGCCTCCTGCTGCTTGTTTCTTGGCCCAGCCTGGTCAGGCCATCAAGGATGTGGTGCCTTTGGGCAGTAGACATGGTGGGACAGGAAGAATGGCAGCAGCCCAAATGCTTAGGAAGGCTTTGAGGGGCCTTGGGGTCTGAGAAGGTGGGTCAGTGTGGATGCCAGTTGGGTCACGTCAACTTTAGACCATGGGCCCGTTAAGTTCTGGGGATTTGGACTCACTGCTGTGTCCCAGTTGGATAAGATGCCACCTGGCCTTGGCAACAATAAACAAAGGCCTTGCCAGACCAGTCAGTTGTGTGGAACCCTGGACAAACACAAGTGCAGGTATCTAGTGACCAATGCTCGGTCTTTATTCTGCCAGACCTTGATAATGGAAGACAGAAAAAGTAAAACAAAGAGCCACTTTTGGCCAGTAGAAAGTGTTCAATATACTTTGGGAAGATTTTCTGTCCCCTTTAAGAGGGCCTAGTGTATATAATTTGAAAAGGCTGCTTTCAGTTTTTTTTCTCCCAAAGTAAAAAAGAAACTTTTGCTACATCTACATAGTTGCTTGTTCCAAGTTTTAGAATTTACTTTCATAGAGGAGAATTTTTCTCTGAAGGTATACCTGTGGTGTTAGTTGGGTAGGGCACTTTGGCTTTGACTCTGGGTGCATGAAGTAGTATAGTTTCTGTATGATTTCTTTGTCTGTAAACAGTGCCTGTGCTGTCTGTGATTTCCTTTGTGGCTTAAGGTGTGGTTGTTAGTGGAGGTTACAGTGAAGTTCTGCTGGGGACTGGGATGCCAGGTAAACCAGTCTTTGGGCCCTTGTGGTGGTAATGATGTGCTAAGTGCTCCTGTTCTTGGGCCCCAGAGCAGCATATGCTGACACCAGTGTTAGTGTGTCCAGGTAAGCTAATTTGGGGGCCTCCAGGTGGCTTAATTGGGTGCTGGAAGTGGCAGCAGTGGGCCAGGCAGATGGGCAGGTTCTCAAGCCCCTGGGCAGTGAGCATAGCATGGGCAATGTCAGTACCAGTGGTGAGACAACTCTTTGGGATATAAGTGGTACACTCTGGTATTGGCAGTAGCTGTGATGGCTTGAGAGGGCTGGTGCCCAGACCTGCGAGTGGCATGTACAAGTGGGTACCAGTTGATAGCAGGGGTTGAGTGTGCCTGACTTCAGACTCCAGGAGGATTACTCAGGTGCCACTATGATGAACTAGGCTGTGTGATCTGCAGCCCCCAATGTGCTTGTGTACTGGGGTAGGGGTAGCCTGGCCAGGCTGTGCCTCAGGCCCCTGGGTGTTGCATATAAATGCTGGCTTTTGTATGCATAAGCAGGGTGAGCCCTATGCCACCAGTGGAATGATCAAGTGGAGGTGGCGTGGCTGTGCTGCAGCCCTGCTATTGAACAGGGTGGGGTTGCCCTCCCCGGGAGCAGCCATAGGCAGACAGTTGAGGGGCATGGGCTTCACCGGTACCTTGGCCCACAGCTGTCTGCAGCTGCAGCAGTTGTAGGCAGTGGAATCTGTCCTTTGCACAAGAGAATGCACAGTCACCGCTCTTCAGGGGAGGTTATAGTTGTTTTCTGTGGCTACTGCCTCAGCCCTGGTTGCAGGCCAGGATGTAGTCTGGTGTGTGTTGGGCTTTCAAAATGATGCTAACACTGCTTAGAACTTGCAGGTTTGTGGGACCCAGCATGAGTTTTCCCTCTGAAACAATGCCTTCACACAGTTTCCAGGGAACTTCCTATGTTAGTCTCCGGCCAGCGAGGGCTGAGGAACTCCACCATGGCTAGGATTTTAGGAGTCTGAAAGTCTAGAAGCAGGAGCCACTGGGAGTCTCTCACTTATCTTTTCCCCACACTGGAGAGTCTCTCCTGGATCCCAGCCGATCTTGGTCAGCAGGCTGCCTTGCTTCCCTCTCCTTTCTTGCTTTGGGTGTTTCCTGCCACTTCTGTGTTGAATTTCAATATTCTATCTTAGATGATCTATTCAAAGTCTGATTATCTACTCACTATTTTGTTTTTTCCTTTGGAGAAGTCAATTAAGAGATGCCTCTAGTCAGCCATCTGGAACCCCTCATCGGGTGGTAATTTACTGTATCTTGTAGGTGATCTTTGCTCCTTTTCTTCCCTTTGTGTGTTTTCAAATAGCCTGTCTTTGAGCTCACTGATTCTTTCCTCTGCTCGATCCATTCTTCTGTTGGGAGCCTCTAATGAATTTTTCAGTTGAGCAAAAGTATTTTTCTGTTCCAAGATTCCTGTGTGATTTTTTTAAAAATTCAATCTCTTTGTTAATTTTTTCCAATACATTTCTTAATTGCTTTTCTGTGTTATCTTGGAGATCACTGAGTGATCACTGAGTTTCCTTAAAGCTACTATTTTGAATTCTTGGTCAGGGAGGTTAAATATCATCATCTCATTAGGGTGTAAATCATTGGTTGCTTGCTTTGTCTGTTTGAAGAGGTCTTGGTTTTGTGTTTGCTATTGTTTCTTGTTTATGTACATCTATGTCTTTGCAGTGAAGGATTATTTATTCGTCTTCTCTATCTGGCTTGTTTTGTTTTTTATTTGTCCCAGCACCATTTGTCGAAATGACTTTCTTTCTCCCTTGAATGGTCTTGGCACAATTGTCAAAAATCAATTGACCATAGATTTATGTGCTTACTTCTGAACTCAATTGTATTTCATTGATCTGTATGTCTGCCCTTATGACAGTATCACACTGTTTTGATTAATCTAGGCTTGTAGTAAGTTTTGAAATTGGGAAATGTTAATCTTCCAGCTTTGTTCTTTTTTAAGATTGCTTTGGCTTTTTAGGTCCCTTGTGTTTCCATATGAATTTTAGAATCAGCTTGTCGATTTCTCTAAAAAAGGCGGCTGGAATTTTAATAAGAATTTCTTTAAGTCTGTAGATGAAATCAGTGAATATTGCCATCTCAATAATATTAAGTCTTCCAACCCATGAACATGGGATGCCTTTCCATTTATTTAGGTTTTTGAAATTTTTTAAAAATTTCTTTCAACAAGTGTTGTAGTTTTCAGTGTACAGTTCTTTCACTTCCTTGGTTAAGTTTATTCTTAAGTATTTTATTCTCTTTGATGTTATTGTAAATAAAATTTTTTGCTAAATTTCATTTTTAGGCTTTTCATTGCTATTGTAAAGAAATATAACTGATTTTCAAGTATTAATCTTATATCCCACAACTTCACTGGACTCATTTATTAGCTCTAATTGCGTATTTGTGGATATTTCAGGGTTTTCTATATATATGAGACCAAGTAATTTGTGATCAGCAGTACTTTTTATTCTTTTCCTGTATGGATGCCATTTGTTTCTTTTTCTTGTCTAATTTCCCTTACTAGAGCTTTCTATACAACGTTAAATAGAAATGGCAAGAGTAAACATCCTTGTCCTGTTCCTGATCTTGGGGGAAATGATTCCGTTTTCATCATTGTGTATGATGTTGTCTGTGCAGTTTGCATGGATAGATGCCTGAAATAGCTTTGGTATTTGTCCCCTCCAAAGCTTATGTTGCATTTGATTTCCAAATTGGAAATCACCTAGTGAGAGGTGTTTGGTTTATAGGGGTAGATCACTCATGAATGGCTTGATGCCCTCCATGTGGTACTCAGTAAGTTCTTGCTCCATTAGTTTATGTCAAAGCTGACTGTTTAAAAAAGCCAGGCGAGTAGTCTCCTGGAGACTTCTGAATAGGAACAGCTCCTGGGTACAGTTTCCAGCAAAAGCGATGCAGAAGGCAAGTAATCTTCGCATTTCCAACCAAGGTACCAGGTTCATCTCAATGGGACTGGTTGAACAGTGGGTGTAGCCCAAGGAGGGCAAACTGAGGCAGGGTGGGGCTCTGCCTCACCCGGGAAGTGCAGTGGGCCAGAGAGCACTCCCTCCTACCCAATGAAGGCCATCAGGGATATCAGGCCGCTCTGGAGCTCTGGAGCTCTGGAGCTCCAGTTCTTATGCTGTGCTTCTCCTGCAGCCCACAGACCAGGAGATCCTCGCATGCCAACATGTGCCATGGGTTTCCAGGGCAAATCTGGGCGGCTGATTCAACCAGCATGGTGAGTTCCCAGCACAAATCTGAGCAGCTGTTTTAACTGGTGCCAGGAGCGCCTGTGAGGCCGAGTCACCCCTACACCTGAGAGAAAGGGGGCTGAACGTAGGGAGCCAGGTCATCTGGCTTTGTGGGTTCCACCCCCATGGAGATCAGCAAACTGAATCCCACTGCTTGGGATTTTTGCAGCCAGCACAGCAGTTTGAGCTCGACCCTGGACGGTGGAGCTCCATGGGGGGAGGGGCTTCAGCCATTACTGAGGCAGCTCTAACCTCACCTGTGTAAACAAAAGCACAAAGAAGTTTACATAGCAGCTGAGGGGAGCCCGCAGCAGCTAAACAACACCTCTGCAGGCAGACTGTGACTAAAATCCCTCCTTGCTAGGCAGAGCATCTCTGAAAAAAGGCAGCACCCTTTCAGGGACCTATAATAAAGCCACACCTTCCCAAGATAGAGCACCTGGGAAAAGGAACGGTTGTGAGTTCCTCTGCAGCAGACTTAAACATCCCCGCCCAGCAGCTCTGAAGGGAGCAGTGGAGCTCACAGCACAGCACTTGAGCTCTGACAAGGGACAGACTGCCTCCTCAAGCAGCTCCCTGACCCCTGTATATCCAAAGACTCACCTCATACAGGAGAGCTCTGGCTCACATCTGGTGGGTACCCTTCTGGGACGAAGCTACCAGCGGAAGGAACAGGCAGCAATCCTTGCTGTTCTACACCCACTGTGGGTGATTCCCTGGCAAGCATGGTCTGGAGTGGACCTTCAGCAGTCCTGAAGCAGAGGGGCCTGACTGTTAGAAGGAAAATTAAAAAACAGACAGAAATAGCCTCAACATCAACAAAAAGGATGCCCACTCAGAGACCCCATCTGACAGTCACCAACTTCGAAGACCAAAGATAGATAAATCCACAAAGATGGGAAGAAACTAGTGCAAAAAGGATAAAAACAACAAACACCAGAAAGCTTCTTTTCCTCCAAGGGATCACAACTCCTCACCAGCAAGGGAACAAAACTGGATGGAGAATGAGTTTGACAAATTGACAGAAAATGGCTTCAGAAGGTGGGTAATGATGAACTTCTTTAAGCTAAAGGAGCATGTTCTAACCCAATGCAAATAAACTAAGAACCTTGGAAAAAGGTTAGACGAAATGCTAACTAAAATAACCAGCTTAGGGAAGAACATAAACGACTTGATGGAGCTGAAAAACACAGCACGAGAACTTCACAAAGCATACACAGGTTTAATCGATCAAGCAGAATAAAGGATATCAGAGATGGAAGATCCCCTCAATGAAATAAAATGAGAAGGCAAGATTAGAGAAAAAGGAGTGAAAAGAAATGAATGAAGCCTCCAGGAAATGTGGGATTATGTGAAAATACCTAGTCTATATTTGATCAGTGTACCTGAATGTGATGGGGAGAATGCATCCAAACTGGAAAATGCTCTTCAGGATATTATTCAGGAGAGCTTCCCCAACCTGGCAAGACAGGCCAACATTCAAATCCAGGAAATACAGAGAACACCACAAAGATACTCCTCAAGAAGAGCAACCCCAAGGCACATAATCATCAGATTCGCCAGGGTTGAAATGAAGGAAAAATGCTGGGGGCAGCTAGAGAGAAAGGTCGGGTTACCCACAAAGGGAAGTCCATCAGACTCACAGTGGATCACTTGGCAGAAACCCTCCAAACCAGAAGAGAGTGGGGGCCAATATTCAACATCCTTAAAGAAAAGAACTTTCAACCGAGAATTTCATATCCAGCCAAACTAAGCTTCATAAGTGAAGGAGAAATGAGATCCTTTATAGACAAGCAATTACTGAGAGATTTCATCACCACCAGGCCTGCCTTGCAGGAGCTCCTGAGGAAGCACTAAACATGGAAAGGAACAACCAGTACCAGCCACAGCAAAAACATACCAAATGGTAAAGACCATTGACACAATGAAGAAACTGCATCAACTAATGGGCAAAACAACCCACTGGTATCAGAATGGCAGAATCAAATTGACACATAACAATATTAGTCTTGGATGTGAATGAGCTAGATGCCCCAATCAAAGGACACAGACTGGCTAATTGGATGAAGAGTTGAGAACCATTGGTGTGCTGTATTCAGGGAACCCATCTGACGTTCAAAGACAGACATAGACTCAAAGTGGGGGGATGGAGGAATATTTACCAAGCAGACGGAGAGCAAAAGGAAGTAGGAGTTGCAATCCTGTCTCTGATAGAGCAGACTTTAAACCAACAAAGACCAAAAGAGACAGGGAAGGGCATTACATAATGGTAAAGGGATCAATGCAACAAGAAGAGCTAATGATCCTAAATATATACGCACCCAATACAGGAGCACCAAGATACATAAAGCAAGTTCTTAATGACTTACAAAGAGACTTAGACTCCCACACAATAATAGTGGGAGACTTTAACACTCCACTGTCAATATTAGACAGATCAATGAGACAGAAAATTAACAAGGATATCCAGGACTTAAACTCGGATCTGGACCAAGTGGACCTAATAGACATCTACAGAACTCTTCACCCCAAATCCACAGAATATACATTCTTCTCAGCACCACATCACACTTACTCTAAAATTGACCACATAATTGGAAGTAAATCACTCCTCAGCAAGTGTAAAAGAACAGAAGTTATAACAACCAGTCTCTCAGACCACAGTGCAATCAAATTAGAACTCAAGACTAAGAAATTCATGCAAATCTGCACAACTACATGGAAACTGAACAACCTGCTCCTGAATGACTGCTGGATAAAAAAATGAAATGAAGGCAGATATAAAGATGTTCTTCGAAACCAGTGAGAACAAAGACACAATGTACCAGAATCTCTGGGACACACTTAAAGCAGTGTCTAGAGGGAAACTTATAGCACTAAATGCCCACATGAGAAGCTAGGAAAGTTCTGAAATAGACACCCTATCAGTCAAAATTAAAAGAACTAGAGGAGCAAGATCAAACAAATCCAAAAGCTAGCAGAAAACAAAAAATAACTAAGATCAGAGCAGAACTGAAGGAGATAGAGACACAAAAAACCCTTCAATAAACCAATAAATCAGGGAGCTGGTTTTTGAAAAAATCAACAAAATAGATAGACCACTAGCCAGACTAATAAAAAAGAAAAGAGAGAAGAATCGAATAAATGCAATAAATGATAAAGGTGATATCACCACCGATTCCACAGAAATACAGACTACCATCAGAGATTACTACAAACAACTCTATGCACATAAACTGGTAAACCTAGAAGAGATAGATAAATTCCTGGACACTTACACCCTCCCATGACTAAACCAGGAAGAAGTTGAATCTCTAAATAGACTAATAACAAGGTTTGAAGTTGAGGCAGCTATTAATAGCCTACCAACCAAAAAAAGTCCAGGTCATACGGGTTCACAGTCGAATTCTACCAGGCGTACAAAGAGGAGCTGGTACCATTCCTTCTGAAACTATTCCAAACAATACAAAAAGAGGGAATACTCCCTAACTCATTTTATAAGACCAATATCATTCTGATACCAAAACCTGGCAGACACACAACTAAAAAAGAAAATTTCAGACCAATACCCATGATGAACATCAATGCAAAAATCTTCAATTAAATACTGGCAAACCAAATGCAACAGCACATCAAAGAGATTATCCATCACGATCAAGTAGACTTCATCCTAGGGATGCAAAGATGGTTCAACATATGCAAATCTATAAACGTAATCCATCACGTAAACAGAACCAAAGACAAAAACTACATGATTATCTCAATAGATGCAGAGAAGGCCTTTGACAAAATTCAACAGCCCTTCATGCTAAAAACTCTCAATAAACTAAGTATCCATGGAATGGATCTCAAAATAATAAAAGCCATCTATGACAAACCCACAGCCAATATCATCCTGAATGGGCAAAAACTGGAAGCATTCCCTTTGAAAACTGGCACTAGACAAGGGTGCCCTCTCTCACCACTCCTATTGAACATAGTATTGGAATATGCACTAGAGACTTCAGCTTCTATCTGTTTAAAATTTTCCCAACAATGTTGTCTGAGAATAGTTTTCAAGTTTGTTTACTGTTATGTATCATAACCTGCAAAATTTTCATCAAGCTTTGTTTCAGAGAGACCAGAGAGACACAGTGCAGTTTTGGTGTCTCCATAGGAACCCATCTGATTGAAGGGAACACCCAGATTTCTCCCTGTATCTTTTTTCAGAGTCTTGTGCTTTAAGTGCAATTTGTTCAAAGTTTCATGGAAGTAATCTGCAGTAACCAGATTACCTTTAATATGCCAAACAAATTGAATGTGATGAGTGCAGCCTCTTTAGCATACTGGTCAGACAGAGCATTTCCTTTTGCTTTATGGGTTTGTTCCCTAGTATGAGATTTGATGTTAATTACAGTCGCTTCCTTGAGAGTGTAGCAAAGCATCTAGTAAGGCTTGTACGTGCTCACGCTACCTATTGAAGTACCAGCAGCTGTTAGGAAGCTGTGTTGTTTCCATAGCATGCTAAAATCATAAACCATACCAAAGGCATATCTGCTGTCTCTGTATATGTTAGCCCTTTTATTCTTTGCTAGCTTGGTAGGCTAGAGTTAAGCCTATAAATTCAGCTGGTTGTGTTAACTTGACTTTAGGAAGGGGGTCATATTCAAAAAGCTCTTGGGAAGGAGTGACAGCACACTTAATGTAAAAATACACTTGTCAGTCTCAAAATATTACCAATCTACAAAGAATTCTAAGTCTGAGTTTTGTAGAGGAGTTTCAAGAAGATCAGAGAGAGGCAGGTAAAGTTCTCAAGTTAAACAATCATGAGATTTTTCACCTTTTCTAAAAGAGGAAATAAGCTAGCTGGATTAAGATTATGACACTATTAAAGAAGATACATAAATGGCCAATAAACACTTGAAAAGATGCTCATCATCATTAGTCATTAGGGCAATGCAAATCAGAACCACATTGGAATACTACTTCACACCCAGTAGGATGGCTACAATTTAAAAAGCTGGCCAATAATAACTGTAAGGATATGAAAAATGGCAACCTTATATATTATTGGTGGGAACGTATAATGGTGCAGTCATTGTGGAACAGTTTGGCAGTTCCTCAAGCAGTTAAACATAGAGTTACCATATGACCCAGCATTTTTGCTCCTAGATATATACCTAAAATAATTGAAAACCTATCTTCAAAGAAAATCTTCTGCAGAAATGTTCAAGCAGCATTATTCATCATAGCCAAAATGTGGATACAACCCAATTGTCCATCAACTGATGAATGGATAAACATACAGTGGAATATTATTTGGCCATAAAAAAGACTGAAGTGCTATACTGATACATGCTACAACATAGACAATCCTTGAAAACGTTATGCTAAGTTAAAGAAGCCAGATGCAAAAGGTCACATGGTATATAATTTCATGTATATAAAATATTCAGAATAAGAAAATCCATAAAGATGGAAAGAAGATTAGTGATTGCCAGGTGGAGAATAAGGAGTGACTGCTTAATGGTTTTTCTGGGAGACAATGAAAATGTTCAGAAATTAGATGGTGATGTTGGTTGCACAACATTGTGAAACATGAAAAACCACAGAATTGTACACTTTAAAAGGATAAGTTTTATGGTAGGTGAATTATATCTCAATTTTTAAAACAGAGTACAGTATTCCTATAGACTCTTAATAGATGATGATATGAACTGAGGACAGAAACAGTAATTCATAAGAAATGAGTCTGGAAGCAGAGAAATGTTGGGTGCTTTGGTGATGAGAAGGTTCTGCTCTTCATTAGGTACCATTAGGTGAAATGCAAACCCAAGATTCAATGCAGTTACAGCCATTTTCCCCAGGCAAGAGGGATACATTTAGGTACTAGATACAGAGCAATATTGTAATACCCAGTGAGTCTCTGATTTCCATCATGTTTCTAAGATAAAACTCCATGAGCTTGACCATTCCTTTCATATATAAACCAAAAAAAGTATAATTTTGGGGTGACCCAAAATGAAAGTCCATGGGTTGGTCAATGGCTAGCTCTGTAGTGACCTTACAAGGCAGAAGCTCAAGAATACTATTTTAATTCATGTCACTGAGGGTAACAGCTAATTCAGAAAAGTTGGAAATCTATCGCCTGCAATATCCTGTAAGTCCCAGAAGTCCTCTAAATTGTCTTTTGGTAATAGGGCAAGGGTAATTTTGAATGACTGTATTCCTATCCACCGGGAGGAATTTGCCTCCCTAGGCTATACCATGGCTTAGATAGTGAACTTGGGCCTAAGGAAACAGCAACTTATTCTTACAAATTTGTCCTTTTATACAGTAATTTATACAGTAATTTATTCTTATAAATTTGTTCTTACAATATGTCCTTTTACAAACAAAGTTTCTGAGATAGAGTCTTCTTAAGAAGAGGTTAAATCAGGTAAACATAAGAGCAAGTTACCTACTATTTGATCAAGGCAGAGGACCAGGGAAGTTTTAAGTCTTTGAGATTGTGATTGAGAAGCTGAGAGAAGTATGAGAGGGCTTCATTGAATGCAACAAATGAAGTGAATAGAGGACTTAAGCGTGCACAGGAATCGAGGGAAGCCACCATACGATGGTGTACTGGGTCACCAGAGACTGAGAGATCAAGAAAAAGGCCTTTGGATATACATCTAATAGTAGCTCTCCATTGAGCCAAAAGGTCCATCTGAATAGGTTAAGGATGGTGGAAGACCAAAGAGAAAGATACATTGAGAGGTTAAGCATCGCAAAGACAAAAGCAAAGGGTTAGAGAGAGAGAGAGTGAATATGTTCAACAGTTAAGTCCTACTACTGAGCTTTTTTTATTACTCTGAGGAAGGATGGTAGAAAACTAAAAGGAATTAATGATGGACAGTGTGTCTCCAGGGTCTACTAAAAATGTGTTTGGATAGCCATTCACAAATAAGTAGTGTTATTTCTCCTTGCTGATCCAAAGACAATTGAGGATACTAGAGGGTACCTTCCTTGGAGAAAGAGAATTACTTTGTTTCACACTGAGTAACCTGTGTAGGGTTGCCAGATAAAATATTGGAAGTGAAGTTAAATTTGAATATCAGATAAGAAATGAATCACCTTTTAGTATAAGTGTGTACTCAACATTTCATGGGGCATACTTATTCTAAAATATTACTCATTTTTTTGAAAATCATATATTTTTCATTTTTATTTGCTAAATCTGGCAACTCTGGGTGAGTGTCTTGTTTCTTTGCTACAGCAGGACAATTGCAGGCCCAGTGTCTTTTTCTCTGCAATATCTGCAAGTGTCTGTGTGTCTCTGTGTTTTAATTGTGGAGGGCCTTTTTATTTCTCCCAGACTGTTTAAGTTGTAATGACAAAAGTTTGCAGTGTGATTTTCTCTTTTTTCACTGTGCTTTCCACAAAATGCTGGGCTAAAAACTGTTGACCTCAAAGTGTTGTAAATCATGAGTGGATGTGATGGTCCAGCCTGTTTTATGCTTTTGAATAGCATCTGATATTTCAGGGTTAAGGTCATTAGTAAAGAATGTGCAGATTGTTGTTGGAGTGTTAGTGCTAATGCCCAACCCTGAGTATTCCTTAGAAGTGCTTTCTATTGTCGGTCCCTACAATTGGAAACATATTTATCACACACTTGCTGACAGGTTTGGATTTTCCTCAGTCGATGGAAGACTGAAAACCTTCACCAATTGCCTTTAAAAGACTTCTCCTCTCTATATGGCTTTTGTCTATCCGGAAAGGGTGAAGGTATGGGTCAAAAGCTGAAAGGAAGGGGAGAAAGGGGAAAAGGAGGAGAAAGAGAGCAGAGCACAGAAAGCAGAAGAGGAGGGGGGCCAGGTTCTAAGGGGCAGAAATAGAGTTAGACAGAAAGGAGGAGGACTTGGGAGAGAGAGATAGTTGAAGTTTATGCATATATATATACATACACACACACACACACACACATATATGTATAAAGTATACATACATATATGTATAAAGTATATATATATACTTTAAGTTCTGGGGTACATGTGCAGGACGTACAGGTTACACAGGTATACATGTGCCATGGTGGTTTGCTGCACCTATCAACCCATCATCTACATTAGATATTTCTCCTTTATTCACTTTGTAGCAATTGTGAATGGGAGTTTACTCATGATTTGGCTTTCTGTTTGTCTGTTATTAGTGTATAGGAATGCTTGTGATTTTTGCACATTGATTTTGTATCCTGAGACTTTGCTGAAGGCTGAGACAATGGGGTTTTCTAAATATACAATCATATCATCTGCAAACAGAAACAATTTAACTTCCTCTTTTCCTATTTGAATACCCTTTATTTCATTCTCTCACCTGATTGCCCTGACCAGAACTTCCAATACTACGCTGAATAGGAGTGGTGAGAGAGGGCATCCTTGTCTTGTGCCAGTTTTCAAAGGGAACGCTCCCAGTTTTTGCCCATTCAGTATGATATTGGCTGTGAGTTTGTCATAAATAGCCCTTATTATTTTGAGATACGTTCCATCAATACCTAGTTTATTGAGAGTTTTTAGCATGAAGGGCTGGGCTGTTGAATTTTGTCGAAGGCCTTTTCTGCATCCATTGAGATAATCCTGTGGTTTTTGTCATTGGTTCTGTTTACGTGGTGGATTACATTTACTGATTTGCATATGTTGAACCCGGCTGTGGTTGTCTTAAAAGAAGACTCAACAGATTGGAATCTTTCTGAATTGTTTCTTTCCTCAGCTTCCTCTTACGGCTTAAGGAAAGCTGTCCATTGTAAATATGTTATCTGATTTTCTTTTGCTCTAAGGAATCATGCAAATGCTTGCGTTGTGACATGTCCCAAGAGTCCCAAATGAACCACTGTAGCTAAAAATTGTCTTCCTTGAGGTCATACCGCTTAGCTCATAACAAAAAATGCAGGATAAGGGAGAAAGACCTGGTCCTATATTATGATCATCATCTAATTCTCTGCTCTTGGAGAACTGAACAGTCAGAGAATTCCTAAAGACAAAAGGAAAGAGAGGCAATGACTTTAGTCAGAAAATGGGTTAACATTTTCAAAGAATCAAAACATGGAACTTTGACACAACAAAAAATTGGAGCACATGAGTGGGAACAGGACTTATCGGATGCAATGGGGCCCTCCAAGAAGACAGGAAGAAGGTCCTTCAGTTTTTTCTGTCTTTGCCTGAAATCTCAGTAGTCTCAAGGGCCTAATCAGACCCAATCTGAGTCATAGTGACAAAACTGTCAAGGACCCAAATGTTTAAAGTGACTCAAATAGAGGTAACAGGCTTTATTCAGTTGATGTGCATCAGGAAACAAGCAACTCCATGTCAAGTAGTTCTCTGAGCCAATTCAAAGTAGGATTGAATTTTTGTAGGACAAGCAGAGGAGACTCCTCATCTCTTCTGTGACTGTGGTCTTGTCCCAGTTTGAAGTTTTCTTTATCTGTAACTGCTCCAAAACTTCCAGCTGGAATGACTGGAGATTGTTCTGGTTTCTTGGGATTATTGGTGCAATCTCATTTTGGCTGCTGTCAGGACAGTCCTTTCAAATGTGATCTTTGTAAGTTGGTGAGTTGTCTAATGCCAGTTAAGGCACAGGAAGTGGAGACACAGGAAGGAAAAAAAAAGAAAGAAGATAAAATAAAAGGAGACAAAGTTTCAAGCAAGGAAAAACTGTGGTTTGTTTTACTTCTTTTACAGCTGTCTCTCAGCTTCCACCATGTATGCACTCCCCACTCAGATACACAAATTCCAAAGTTCAAACCTGAGATATTTTATTCTGCCTACCGCCCAGCTCTAACCATCCCAATGATTTGCCTTCCAAATACTCCTCTGCTTCTAAGTTTTGTTGCCTTCATGTCCTCCATCCCTTAGCCACATCTGTTGGGGTGGGGAGCATGAAATCAGGAAAGGTATCAGGAAGGATGCTGCATCTGAGCTGGGCTTTGAGAGATAGGGCAGGATTTGCCAGAATAGAAATGGAGGGAAGACGTTTCATTAGGAGACAATGGAATGAGCATGTTCCTTCTTCAAATACAGTATTATGGAGTATCCTTTTAATGCCGGTCATTAATTGCATACTGGGTAAGAGTATGGGTTTTATGGAGAAAGGCCCAAATCCCAAGCCTTGCCACTTCCTGGCCATACCAGAGGTTGAGGATCAGCCATAACATAATCACGAAAAAGGCTAGTTTGGAGCTTTGGCAAACTGGAGAGCCAGAGCTCTGTTTAATGGAGATAACTCCTGCTCAGATGTTGGCAGTCATAGTCATGTGGGCCTGGTGGGGTGTGATATTCTGGTATTTCAAGAAAAGCAAGAATTCTGGATTTTTATGTGAAATACTTTAATGTTTAAAATATTGGCCACCAAATTTAAAGGAATAGTTTTATAGGTCAAACTATATACATCTGTATGTTAAATGTGTATAGTGTTTTGTTGTTGTTGAAATTGACAGATATCATTGTGTATATTTATTGTGCACAACATGATGTTTTAAAGTATGTCATCATTAAGTATAGTCATCAGGCCGTACGATTGGATCTCTTAGCGTTTGGCAAGTTGCCATTCTGACTTAAAGGTTTAACTGGATACTTACAACAGCAGTCAAGGCTCTCAAACTAGGGCCTCTGCTTCATTTCCAGCCTTGCTCCTACCAACATTTCTCCTTCCCTGACATTCTCTGACCCAATACAGTAAAGCTGTTGCCCGGAGGAGCCTCGTTCTTGCACATGTTGTTCCCTCTGCTTGAAGTGCCATTCTCCACATCCCCACTTCAGTTTTCTTTTCCTGACTAACATCTTCCATTCTTCAAGGGCCATCTCCTTTGAGAAGCCCTCACCGATTTCTTCTTGTGCTTCCAAAAACCCTAGATAGTACTTCCTCTACTGTATTGTCATTTCATGTCAACTCATCTTTCTTTTCTGCTAGACTAGCTGGGAAGCCTGAGACATAAGAGAATGCAAGAAATATTTCTTTGGAAAATGAATAAATGGAATGAACCTATGTTTACAAAGTCACTTTCATATATGTAAACATGCACTGCTTTTCTATCCAACCATCCAATTACTCAGCAAATATTTATTCAGCACCTATTATGTGCTAGGCCCTGTTCTAGGTGATGGGGATGCAGGAATGAACATACCAGACAAAGTCCTTGACCTCACAGAGCTCATATTTTAGTGCAGAAAGACACTGAACACAATATGTACTGTACTGTAAGATGATGATAAATGCTCTATGGAGAAAATGAAAGTAGGGCAAGGGGTTTGAGGGTGACAGGTGTGTAGAGCAACTGTGGAAGGGATCTCTGAAATCTTAAACAAAGATTTGAGGGAAGAGAGGGAGCAAAACCCTACGGACAACTGGAGAAGAGCATACCAAATGGAAGGAACAGCAAATGCAAAGGCCCTGAAGTGGGAGCATTTTTAGCATGTTGGAGGAATAGAAAGGAGGCCAGAGTGGCTACAGAGGGCTGAGAAAAGGGGAGAGTGGTGAGAGATAAGGTCATAGAGGCAACGGAGGACTAGACCATATGCCATCAACTTATCCAACAACCCATTGAACACATACCCTTGCTGAATAATGCAGTAAGAAATTTCAACCTTGCTGGGGTGAGTGGTTACAGTTCCAGGGAGCTATATGTAAGACAAAACAGCTTCTCCTACAGATAGATGCTTCCTTGGCTCTCTTCTTACCCAGAGGCCTTCCCACAAGGTTCTCAGATGCAGTTCTTGCAAGAGACCAGGCACTGTTTGCCTTGGGAGGGTCATGAACTGATGGAAATTGGCCAAAGTTGTTTCCTGCTGGTTGGGGCTGGGACCAGGCTATGTACCTCCGCCCAGTTATTCATCAGATACGCTGCTGCGTGAAACCATTCTCAAGTTTCCCTCCTTTGCACCTCTCCCTCTCCCCAGAAGTCACACCAAAAGGATCAGGAGACCCATATTCTACTCTCTGCTCTGTCGCTACAAGCAGTGAGATCCAGGGCAGGTTTGCAGCTCTGTGAAAATGAAGGGCCTGAACTTGTTCTAGTGCTTTTAGGTCACCTCTGTGTGTTAATGCTTTCTGCATGGTGGGCCACCTGAGTTCTAATCCTGGAAGTGGATCTTTTGTGACCCTCCTCGTGCTACTGCACCCAGGTGTAAACACAGCTGGGCTACTTATTGAGAAGCAGTGCAGGTAGTGGGGTTTGACTAGAGCCCCAATGTCTCTTCTCCTAAACGTCTCCTTCCACACTGCATGTCCTGACATTCCTGTCATTAGTCATTCCCCACAAAGGTGGGAGACCGTCTCCAGGGGTAATGCCTAGGAGCCAGCAGGTCTGAATGCCTGCCCTGCCCAGATGGGGCTCAGTCATCCTCTTGGAGAGCAGAAAGGAAAGGCATCTCTCCAGAGGGGTGTGACACAGGAGCTGAGACTGTTAGAAAACCACTGGGGGAGGCTCATGTGGAGCTTACTACTGAGTGTCCCCGAGCAGCTCCAGATCACAAAGAGCCAGGGGAAATTAGAATGCTTACAGCCTGAAAAAAGCCTTAACAGATGAGGGCTCTGGAGAAATACTTAGTCAATCTCACGGTTTGGTTTAGGGCTAGCTGCTGTGTAAATAATTCTTCAGATGTGGATTTTTTAGATTGTGAGGCACAGTTGAATCCACTAAACAAGCAGAAAAAGGAGGACACAGTTTATTTGTCTGGCAACTCAGAGGAAGGCTACACATTCTTGCTTCGCTAATCTCAGCTCTGGCCTTCCCCCAGAATTGCTGCTGCAAAGGATTGTGGGAGCCCTAAGTCCTCCTTCCTATTAGAAGGGCTGAAGTGGGCAGGAAGAGGCAGTGGAGGAGGTTTTGGGGATGGGAGTGCTTGTACAGCCCAGTGACCCAGCACCTCAGGTCAGGGGGACCCTGGCTAGGAGAGGAAGGCAGATATTTTCTCTTGAATTCTAAGACAGCATCCCGTGAACTCAGTCAGGTCTGGGTTCCAGACCCAAATTGCTTCCTTTATAAGCTCTCTTTGAAAATATAATGGCATATTAGGATCCAAGATGTTCCTCTGACTTTAAACTAGGAGTCACAAGATCACACAAAGTGGGCCAGGTATAAGCAGCAGGGAGTGGAGGGAGTGTGGAAGCTGGCAGCAGCCACTGCTCTGATATCCTCAGTTGTTGACATGGTGTCATCTGCCTGGATGGCCACATCTACCAGGTGTTCCTTTTTTCGATAGATCTTTATACAATGATTTTAGTAATTTCCCACATTTCGGTGTTGACAATGAATTACTTTTGCATGTATACCACAAGCATATCGAGAGCACTTACTATCTGCAGGCACTGTTTAAAGCACTTCACAAATAGTAACTTAGATAGTTTTGTATAACAATCTTATAGGTAAGTTTTATTATACCTTATTTCGTGAATGAGGAAAATGAAGCACATAGAAATTAAATAATTTCCCTAAGTTCTCCTGGCCAGTAAGTGGCAGAGCCTGGGTTTAAAGCCAAGCTGCCCGATTCTATCGTCCATACACTTTGTTGCTAGGCTATGCTGCCTCTCATTAAAACCAAAGACAGCAGAAACAAAACACTTACAAAACATGTGCAAAACACTGTACAGGACTAAAACCAAACAGACAAATGAACAATAATAAAAAAAAAACACCCAGACCTTTTATTTGCTTCCTCTGATTTAAACCACATAAAACAGAATTTGCCATCTTTGTCATTTTCTCCTACTTTTGTGTCTACTTTCTACAGCCCTTCATGCCTAACTCCCATCTTAACAATTGTTGTTGTTGTTGTTTTTAGATGGAGCCTTGCTCTGTTGTCCAGGCTATAGTGCAGTGGTGTGATCTTGGCTCACTGCAACCTCCGCTTCCCGGGCTCAAGTGATTCTCCTGCCTCAGCTTCCCAAGTAAGTGAGATTACAGGCATGCACCACCAAACCTAGCTAATTTTTTTGTATTTTTAGTAGAGCTGGGGTTTCACCACATTGGCCAGGCTGATCTCAAGCTTCTGATCTCAACTGATCTGCCTGCCTCAGCCTCCCAAAGTGCTGGGATTACAGTAACAATTTTTTTTTTTTTTTTTGAGACAGAGTCTTGCCCTTTTGCCAGGCTGGAGTGCAGTGGCACTATCTTGGCTCACTGCAACCTCTACCTCCTGGGTTCAAGCAATTCTCTGTCTCAGCCTCCTGAGTAGCTGGAATTATAGGCACTCACCACCACGCCCAGCTAATTTTTTGTATTTTTAGTAGAGGCGGGGTTTCACCATGTTGGCCAGGCTGGTCTCAAACTTCTAATCTCAAGTAATCTGCCTGCCTTGGCCTCCCAAAGTGCCAGAATTACCGTAACAGTTCTTTTTTTGAGACGGAGTCTCACTCTGTCACCAGGCTGGAGTGCAGTGGTGCAATCTTGGCTCACTGCAACCTCCACCTCCCAGGTTCAAGCAATTCTCTGCCTCAGTCTCCTGGGTAGCTGGGATTACAGGTGCCTGCCACGACACCCAGCTAATTTTTGTAGTTTTAATAGAGAGGGGGTTCATTTACCTCTCTGAACTTCATTTTCTTCATCTGTAAAATGAGGAGTATAACTAATACTTCCTTTATATGATTATTGCGAAACATAATACATAAGAAATGCTTCAGCCAGGGCTGTCATCTAGTATGTCATCAGCATTTGGTAGCTCTTATTACTATGTCACAGGTACCATTAATCAGCTTGGGTATCTGTGAAATGCTTCAATTTCTTGGATTCAAAAGGATATCTATTTTTTAGGGTTAATTCCACTCAGGTATGGGCATTTTTAGAAAGTGTTGGGTAGGACCGGTTGAAAAATACAGGGCACTGCCATCATAGAAATAGACTGTGGTTTTTTTGTGGCTCCGGTCAAGCTTAACCTCTTCAGAATTGAACGAATTGGAGTCGAGGACCTCTTTGTGTTGAATAGGGGTTGGGAGAGGTGCCACTGCACATACATGTGATTTTTTCCAGGCAGTCTCTGACATGTGTTTGTACAGTGCGTCAACACAAATTGCCTAGGAGTAGGCTTCCCCAAACAGTTTAATGTACATAGTACGTTGATTCACACTATCAGTTAACATAGAGTTCCTGGTACTAACCCTCTCCAGCCTCCCTACTATCACTAGGTAAGCAATCCCAGGCTACTCAACACAAGCTGACTCATACTTATTGTTAAAACACAACTTGCAAAAAGAGAACTTTCTGCATGGTTCTTCCCTCTAAAACAGGAAACAACGACATTCCAAATTCAAGATGACAGGAACCGCCATGGCCCTCCTTAAATGCACCCTTGAAATTCTCCTGCTCCACAGTCTTACTGAGGCCCACTTCTGGCACTTTTCTGGAGGCCTCCGGAGGACTTCCAGGAAGGTGTCCAGAGGGCACATTTAGGGACTGTGTGGTCACACTACGTTCATCACTGAGAAATATTCCTGTCCTTATGCATGGGGATGGCAGGGAGAAGAGGGACTTTCACTGCATAACAACATCAAAGAATTCACTTGAGTTTCTCTTACTGTGAGAATCCCTAGTCTGAGACTCCCAGCTTCTTCGTTTAGAGAGCTGCAGAATTACGTGCTGCTTCCTCTTCTTTTATGGTTTCTAAAGTAACTCAGTCTTAATATGGAATAAGAAAGTTTGTTGTTGTTATTGATGGTGATGATTATATGATTTGGGGCTTGTTTTTCAACAAATATGCCAGATTATGCACATCCAAATGAGGGTCACCCCTCCAAAGAGTCACTTTGAAAGATCATGAACTTGAAAAAGTGAATTCGCCAAACATCTCTTAAATACTTTTTATGTGCCAATACCAGGCCAGGTCCTTAAAGCCACAGTAAGTTAACCATAAATTAAGAGCACATGCTCTGGAGCCCACTGACTTGGGCTGAGGTCCTGGCCCTGGTGTTTATGTGATCTTCTGAAAATCCCTTTCTGAGCCTCAGTTTCAGAAATAAGGTGGCTTCTGAGAAGTGAAACCTTGATCAACCATAGCCATACTTGTGAGGAGGATGACCAACAGCCATTTCGCTACTGGGAACTGGTAAAGCAAGATAAAAATACCTACTCACTAGACATATACAGTAAAGAACAGGGAGAGGGAGCCAGTAGGTATCATCCACTGAAGAGAAGAGAACACTACCTAACTGTACGTGTGAAATAGGATATGGGCTACATAAGGGGAATATCTGAGGTGAGTTGAGAGGAATGAGAAAGAGTCCTGAGTCTATCCTTTGTTATGTATGAGATTTCTACAAATTGTTTAATTTCCCTGTGTTTCATCTGTCTCACCTAAAAAATGGAGTTAAAACTACCTATTTCATAAGGCTGTTGAGATGATTCAATGAGGTAATGTGTATAAATAACTTAGCACAATACCTGGCCCAAAACAAGCACATGTGCATATGTGCATGTAAAATCACTAAAACCCAGTCCCTAACCTCCTTAAAAGCTTGCTGTCTTAGAGCCACACAGAGGGCCAGTACATGAACAGCTAGGACATACACTTCACCTGCTTTTTTAGGGATGGGAGTTTCAGTGTGTTGCTCATGATATCCTTAAACTGGGCTTCAGTTGTCTTTCTGCCCCAGCCTCCTGAGTAGCTGGTACTACAGGCACATGACACTGTGCCCAGCTTACTCTAAGTGTTGTGTGAGAGGTATCAAATTGTGCTGTAAATGTGAGATCGCATCCTGTAGGGATCAGTAGACAATCCATGGAAGAGTGAACAATTGTGGTGAGTCTCCCGGGATGAGTAGAATTTTTGACAATTAGACTTAGTGGGGTGGGTAATCTAGGAGAAGGGAATGGAATTGCCTATATGAAGGCACAAGGGTGGAAAAGTGAGGATACATTCAGGTAACAGAGAGTATTCAGTTTTGTCTGGAGACCACTTTTAAGACTTCTGCCAGCTCTGACATTTTCTTGTGTTGTTACAAATAGAAAATAGACGAGACAGGCCAGTTGGGTACCAGTTAAATGCTAGAATAAAATGTTTATGTCTAAGGAAAAGGATGATGAGGAGTCATGGAAGATTTTTTAGTATAAGGATAAAATTTGACTTTAGGAAAACTAATAATCTGGCAGGATTATAAAGGATGAATGACAAGTAGGAAGTTTGGAGGCCAGGAGATGGTCTAAGAGGCTACCGCAACTGTCTAAATGAGAGATAACAGGGGCTGAAGTGTGGCAGTGTGGCAGATGAGATGGAAAGGAGACGGACTGAAGAGAAGTTTCAGATCTATCCTCAGTAGGAACTGATACTGGTGTAATAGTGGGTGACTAAAAGTACAAGTCAAAGAATACTGCAGTGAAGGGCTATTATAATGAGGGCACCAGCAACAGTGGTTGGAAAGTGGCACAGGTTTGCAGGTGTGGGGAGAGAGAGTGATGTGTGAGGTGGAATTTGAAGTGCCAAGGGCCCCCTGAGAGGAGATGTGTGGCAAGCAGTTGGAAAAAGTAACAAAGACTCAGTGACCCTGTGATTGCCCAAGGGGTTCTCATTGTTCAACTCCTACTTATGAGTAAGAACATGCAGTGTTTGGTTTTCTGTTCCTGTGTTAGTTTGCTGAGAATGATGGCTTCCAGGTTCATCCATGTCCCTGCAAAGGACATGGTCTCCTTGTGGAAGACAGTGTGGTGATTCCTTAAGGATCTAGAACCAGAAATACCATTTGACTCAGCAATCCCATTACTGGGTATATACCCGAAGGATTATAAAACATTCTACTATAAAGACACATGCACACGTATGTTTATTGCAGTACTATTTACAATAGCAAAGACTTGGAACCAACCCAAATGCCCATCAATGATAGGCTAGATAAAGAAAATGTGGCACATATACACTATGGAATAATATGCAGTCATAAATGCCTTTTTAAAAGTGGGCATGTGCCGGCCTAGTTGAAGATTCAACAAGAAGAGCAGTATGGCTAGAACAAAGTGAGAGGGGAAGTATGTATAGTATGATCATCTTTATGTTTAAAAAAAACCTCCTCTGTGTGTGTGTGTGCGTGTGCATGTGTATATGCATAGAAAAAGGTCTGAGAAAAATGCTAAAGTCCTGTTGCTTCTGAGCGTGGGTAAGGGATTACATGTGTGAGTGAATGAATGGGACATTTTTCCTCTGTATCCTTCTTTGTCCTTTGAAACCCATTTGCTATCAAAATGTATTACTTTTGTAATTTTTAAGTTAAAAAATGAGGGAGAAATCAGATACCACATATTTCTGAAAGTTCCCAGGGAAGAATCCTGGGGGCAGTAGCATATTTGTTGCATTATAATCACACTGTGCCTCCGTAGTGTGATAGGAACAGCTTCTAATGCATGCTATGGTGACCTTGGGAAACACACAGGGGAAAATTTTGAGCCTCAATTTTCTTATATAGAAAATCTAGGTAATACCTGACTTATTTATTGTATTGGAAAGTTGCAAAGATAAAATGTAAAATTGGTTTGAAAATTATAAAGCTCTGTAAAATGCAAAGGATATTTAATATTTCACATCCTAGTTAATGGCCCACTCTTTAAAGTAATAGTTCATAACCTCAAAATTCAGGTTCAAGCAGAGAATTTAAAGTCTCTTTTAAAATTTGTTGTAACAGAATTCTTCCTGTCCTGGTTAGGTCTTACATAGCAACGGTGTAGATATCTTAATTATTCTGGAGTGTTTTGTGTTTGCATAAGATTTTGGTGCAGATGGGTTTGGGCAATATCCTTAAACCATACCCTCCACTGCACTCAACTTAGGGCCAAAGAACTTGGAGATACTAAATTAATTAGCAAGCTCTTACTTAGCACCTACTTTGTGCTTTGTAATCCCCTGTGGGTAGGTGACCAGACACCCAGGTTTGTCTGGCACTGTTACTGTTTTTGCTGTCTTTCCCATGTAATTGCTAATAGTGCCCCTTTCCCTCTCAAAAGTGTCCTACTTTTAATGATCAATGGTCACTCTACTATAATCACCTGCAGGGTATGGAAGGAAACACAGGAAGACTCTGGCTTGCAAATGCCAGACTTACAAGTTTCTTTCCCCATCCCACCTCCTCACCACTGGAAATGTCAGTATTACTTCTAGGGAGGGGACATTGTGAAAACTGTGGGTCTTTTGGAGACTTGTTGGACTTAGAAGTCAAGGAAGAACCAAGCCTGAGAAGAGGTGGTGTGGAGCTCCAGAGGCCCACCCTACAAGTTGTCCTCCTTTGCAAAATCTTCTCCCTCAAACTGTTTCTTTATTGCATTGCCTAATCCTTCTGGTCAGAGATTTATTTGAGGAAAATAAACATTGTATTTTTAATAGCACAAACAGGTTGGGGAATGTTCAACGAAAGTGATTTTTTTTCTTCTCCTGACATGGAGCTGATGTCTGCATATACAGGGGAAAGAGAGTGTTTTTGGGAGAAAGAGGGATGAAAAGGATAAAGTCATTTTGGAGCATGAGGTATTCTGGGGAGTGAGACTCCCCTTAGGGCAAACTAAGGACCCAGAGGGCCAGGGGGCCATGAAGGTAGGAGGCAGAAGGGAAGGTGGATGTCAGAGACATACAATAGTTATTTGGGAGAAAATACTGACTTGTGCACAACTCATTATCTTGGGAAATGAAAGGAACGTACTTTTTCTGTCACCTGCTGTTCCTCCTCATCCTCCACTGCATTATATAGCCCAGTACACAGAATCGAAGCCAGTGCTAGATTATGTGCTACATGCCTGACAGTGAGACTTGTATTATAATATTGCTTCTGCAGGAGTTCTTGGGTCCAATCAATGAGTTTATCACTACATCTTGGGACACACTCATTTTAAAGTTGGGAACTGCCTTTATAAGACATGATCCCTACCCTGGAGGAATTCACAGTCACTAGATTTAAGAGAGACCAGTTAATAAATAGGAAACTACTGGAGAATAATCAATTGTCAGCTGTAGGATATTGACTTTAAGTAAAATGCAAATTTATGCTAGGGGTGGTATGTCAGTTCATTAGAATTCTCCCATAGGACAGTGTGACTGATCTATGCCAAGAATATCCTTGGATAGTAAGAGGAGGAAAGAGAAAATACTAAATAGTGATGGAAGTCACCTGGAGCCAACGTTTGGCATCAGACATGAGCACGGGCAGGATAAGCTTCGAGGAGGAATCAGGCCTGATGGAAGCAAAATGGCTTTCTAAGAAGCAGTGGGACATTGGCATGGCTAAAGTAAGATGGGGTCAAACATTTCCTGTAAATTGAAGTTCATAAAATATATAACTTGAAACTTGTACACATTTCAGGTGACTGAACACTTTGAGGCAATAAATCTTGACATATATTTTCAAGGGCACGATTTAATGTGGCTAAAGTTCAGATGAGGTGAGGATCAGATCTGGGAAGAATGGGAATCCATATTAAGGACTTTGGATTTGATGAAAGAGTCCATATATGGTGTTACTGGAAATGTTTCATTAGGGCTGGAACATTGGCCTGCAGCTGGCACACAGGATGAAGGCGGAAGAAGTCAGGGAGACCACTTAGGAAGCTGCTGATAGGCCAGGAGTGAGGAGCTGAGTACCTGGACCAAGAGGGAAGCAGTAGCAGATTGGAGAAGGAACACATCTGAGAGTCGCTATTGAGTTGGAAATGATCGGACTTAAAAATCACATGGGATGAGCCAGAGAAAGTCCTTAGGTTTCTCCGGGTAACTTAAGCATAAAAGAAACACTATTAGAAGTTCATGTTCCCATGAAACTTCCTTACCTGTGGAGTCTCCCATGCCCTCCTGGTGAACCTCCATTTCTAAGGAAACCCTATAGCATCTATTGAATAACTTAATTCTGCAAAAATTCAGACTTCTCCAATGGAAGCCTTTAAGCGTATATTCACTAACTTAATTTTGCAAAATTAGGTTAGCAGATACGTGCTATAAGGTTTCTAACTCGAGAGACAAGACTGTAATTCATTCTATTGCTAGTTTTGGTGGAGGGTAGTGACAATTGCCAGCGGTTCAAAAAAGAGTAACATGTCCGGAGTTTGTTCACACAGAAATGAATAGTTTTTAACTTCATAACCCCTGTGCCCTTCCTGTGAACCTCATCTCCACAGGAAACCTAGTACCAATTTACTAACTTAATTTGTAAAATGAGGTTAGTGAATCAATGCTCTAAGACTCATGGAAATATTTGAAATTAATTAGCATTGTCAGCTTTTATTTGCATAGACTCCCTTTCAACTGTATCCCTCAGCCCAAGTACAACTTTTTAGTAAGATTGATTTTAAACAATGAGACTTAGAGAATCTGTGTACAAGGAGTTTGAATAATTTAAATGCGTGGGTTTATTATTAACACAGCAGCAAATATATCAAGGAAACACGCCCCATGAAAAGTGTTTCAAAGTAACACAAATCTGTTCTGAGAAAGGTCTATACACAGTAAGGAAGCCCAAAGAGGCATATTTGCTTGGCGATGCCCAGCAGATAAGCCTGGCAAACCTTGCTGTGATTGAAGAAGCCAATTTGAGGCTCAGCCTAGTCCAGGCAAGCTACTGGCACCTGCTGCTCTCCACACAATGGTGTTCGCATTTTGGAAGGTCTTTCTGGTCCTAAGCTGCCTTACAGGTAAGGAAAGGATCTCCGAACTACCAAAGATAATTGGAAACGAAATTTCCATAATTTCGTTAAGATAATTTAAATAAAAATTGCATATTTTTATATATAATTTTCCTCTCCTGCACTTCAAATGAATTGTGATTAGTATGCTGAGTGAAATAATTTTCAGAACTCTTGCTTAGCAGACATATGCCATGCTGATATTTTAGGAGGGCAAGCCCATAATGCAGTTGTTTTATGGAGCTTCTGAATGGAAATTTTCTCAGAAAAAATAATAGTTTATTTCTTTACTTAGTTTGAAAGATGAACAAATGAACTTACTCAGAAACCAAAGCTTGTGCTAGGGATAATTTTGTCTCTGTTTTACTTACTTTAGTGTTTCCTTTAAGTTCGGTGGTTGACTTGCCTTGCTCCGTCAGGCAGAGCCTGGGTTGGAGGGCCTGCCCTGGCTTACACGTGGGAAGAAAATAAATTTACCAAGTGCTTTACTGGCTAATATTTCTTAGGGAGTTGTGGTTTTCCAATCTTAAGACTGTATTTTGGAAAATATGTGAGTGAGTTATGGTGCACAATATGGGTGATTTTAGGTGTCTGAACAGAAGAAAATCAATTTTGGAATCAAAATACTGATGTTAGTTATATCTCCGAGAGATCACTAATTCCAAAAATCCCTTGGCTAGTTTTTTCAAATATCAGATACATTTTGCATCTGTTCTTGTGATAAGTTAGGTCCATAGTAAATGCAATAATATTGTTTATCCAAAACAGGATTTTTTTTTTTTTTTTTTTTGAGATAGAGTCTTGCTCTGTTGCCCAGGCTGGAGTGTAGTGGTGTGATCTTGGCTCACTGCAACCTCTGCCTCCCGGGTTCAAACAATTCTCCTGACTCAGCCTCCTGAATACCTGGGACTACGGGTGCATGCCACCACACTTGGCTATTTTTTTGTGTTTTTAGTACAGACGGGGTTTCACTATGTTAGCTAGGATGGTCTTGATCTCCTGACGTCATGATCCGCACATCTTGGCCTCCCAAAGTGCTGGGATTACAGGCGTGAGCCACTACACCTGGCTTAATATTACTATTAGTAATATTAAGCAGTCATTAGAATAAGGTTTACTAGGCATATTTAATGACATAAGAAAATGCCCAGGATATAATATTAAGTGAAAAAGCAGGATACACACACATGCCTAGAATAAATTACTAGAAGGTTATATACTAAAGTGCTCATGGTGGTTGCCTCTGGGTGATGGGATTATAGATTATTTTAATTTTATTCTCCAGCTTTTCATACTTCCTGGGTTTTCTACAAAGAACATTATGCTATTTTTGTAATTAGAAAAAAAGTGTTACTTATCAAAATGATCTCATGTTTAGAAATAGTTCTTTAAATGTTCATTACTAAATGTTTAAGCATAGATGTTTTATGGAATCAAATATCACCAGAAGGCAGACTGCATTTGTTGAGTGACCTAACTAGGCCCTAGAGCTGGAAACACGTGTTTCTATTTTCCCTTCTCCTCAGGAATATTCATTTAAATTTAACTTTAGTTATGAAAGTTTTGGTCTCTTCATAAAGGGTTTCCAGTCATTAGCCAGTTGGGTTGACACCTGGGCCTTCTGCATCAGCCCTCTAAGATCATACCTGCTTCCCTATGAGAGACCTTGCCCTGGCCCATACTAGACACAGGGTTTGGAAAGGTTGTAAGAACAATTTGTTTGTTTGCTTACTGTACGTAACATACATGTAATTTTTACTGATTATAAATGTAATGTACGATCATTATAGAAAGGTTGGAAAATATGGAAATTTAAAATAAAATAAAAATCATCTGTAATTTTACCACTCAGATTTGGGTGAATTATCATTCTTTTCAGGTGTATATATTACATTTTAAAAATTGGGTTTACTCCTTGTATACTTTTTTATTGTTTAAAAAATTATTTAGTATGATGTCAGGATCTTACTGGATTGGGACTTTTAGAACAAGGCCCAATCAAAGTGACCAGTAAATACTTCAGAGTGTTTTTCTTAAGTTCCTATATAACTTGTTTTGTTGGTATATAGTGTACACTGTATACCTATACATGTATTATCTTGTTGGCCCAAAGCAAAATATGGTAGTGTCAGTACAGCAAATTGTGATATGATATATTGTCGTTTTCTGTGCTTACATATGTATTGAAGTCAAAGAAAGGATCACTTTAGTGGTTTACACCTGTCATTAGCAGTGTTCATCAGTTGATCTGGACAACCAATAATGTTTCCTTCAATGTGCAGTTTGATGTTCTTCCTGGACTTGTTTTGGAGAGAATGTCACTTTTTGGTGTTAAGCATGGTGTCTAACACATAGTGGGTGCATAGTAAATGTTTGTTGAAATAATGAATTACTTTCCCAGATTCCAAACATTCAGACATGATTTTCATATACGTAATTAAAATCGATTTTGGTATAACTAAACAGGATGGATTTTGATTAAATCTAAATATTTTCAATGACTTCTTAGGAATTCTTAGGTTAAATTCTAATTCAAGAAAATGAGTTTTAATCAAACTGTTTTTACTACAAAAATTTTATGCGTATCATTTTAGGTACTTATAATATGTATTAGTCACCTCTTAGAAAGATATGTTAATGTGGGTTTCATTTTCTGGAGGTATATGCTATGCATTTTAAAGCAGTAATATATTTGAACTTCAAGTTTGCAGTCAAATCCAAAAAAGTGAGTAATCATTTGATTATACTATTTCCTAACTCAAAATGAAGCAATTATATATGAAGTTGCTGGAAATTAAATCACTTCAAATGCAGTAGATTAAATGTGGCTATTTGGGGGATATTTTGCTGTAGTATATTAGGAGAATAATAATCCTATAAACAAAATGCTTTCCACATTGCAGGCATTAAATAAATGAATGAACAATCACTACCAGAACAGAGGACATTTAAAAATATTTTAAAATGCTGATTAATTTAAGTGTGTACATCTTGGATTATTTTTCTTGAATAAGAAGCTATGGTTTTTAAAAGAGTTTCAACCAAATATGCCTTTTTGTTTTGTGTTGTTTTTCAATTTCGTCAGGTCAGAGAGGGACATTGCGTTCTTGAGTTTTGTTTAAATCAGATACTAATCTTTATTTTGCTGTTTATTCACAGTCCTGTTAATATAGAGATTTTTCTGACTTATTCAATTTTTAAATAATTTCTTAACTTAGAATGACTTAATCCAAAGGAAGAGAACTTTTTTCCCTGACACTCACAGAATCACCTCCAGTTTAGGACCAAATTTGCANATAAAAATCAGTAGTTGTCCCCTTCTATGTGTGCACAGTGGGAAGAAAACACAGACAAATAGCATGTGATCTAGACCTGCATTGTTCAATACGGTCCACATGTGGCTATTGAAATTTAAACTAATTCAGATTAATGAAAATTGTAAAGTTAGTTCCTCAGTTTCTCTAGCCACATTTCAGGTATTCAATAACTCTGTGTGGGCTACTGAATTGGATGGTGCAGAGACAGAACATTTCCATCATCACAGAAAGTTCTGTTGGACAGCACTGGAAGGATGAGCTCAGAGGTTTTAAGTAATGTGCATTAATTGAATGATGTGACATTTTAAAAAGGCTTATCTGGAAATATACAGCTTTTAGCTCTGAAGTGTATCATCACTATATCTTGGTTGGATAATGTCTGAAAACCATCTTTTCTTCAGAATTTAATTTGTTATGATGCTAAAAATTAAGAATCTGGGCAATAAAATAGTCTGGAGGTTTTGCCTTGCCAATTGTTACTTATTTACAGGACAATGTGTAGTACCTAAAAAAAATATTGTCTCACTTTAAAATTTGAAATTACCATCCTAATTCCAAGGTGATATTATTAAACTTTTGCAGATTTATATATTTTCTATATTTAAAATGTTAGAAATGTTTGAATCAGATTTATATTTCCCAAATCCCTAATTTTCTTTCATCTCCATTCTGGTCTGTGCTATAAATGGCTTCCTGCTACACTGACATGGCAGAGATTGTGTCTGTCGGGTTCATTACCATTTCCCCAGTGTTTAGCACTGTTTGTGGCACAAAATGGGTGCTCAACTGGTATTTGTTGCTAGGCTCTGCAGCCTCTTCCATGGCTTGACTTGTGTGACTACTGTGTGTACTGTGGCATCAAGTACTTTTTCTAAGAGTGGCCTCCAAAGGAGGTTTGTGGGGTTTTGTATATTTGTTTGTTTTGCCTTACCTGTTCATAAATTGTCACCCTTAGCCAATCTCATAACAGATACTGGGTCCCATACTAGAGAACAAAAATTATGGGCAAGTGATATCTGTAAAATCTCTGTTTTTAAGGAATAGGTCTGGGAATGTTAAGGGCTACCAAATCCCTAGTTTTATCATTTTTATTTTGGACACTTTAAAGACATTTGGAAGTCATCATTTAAACTCAGCCAGAGATGTGGCTAACTTCCAGGAGAAATTAAATGGGCTCCTTGAGGGTGGGAGGGAACCATCTTTCTCCAATGAAGTTTTTGTTGGAAAGATTAACTGCTTTCTGAAAGCCAATTTCCTTTTTGGAGGAGGCATTATGGAAACCAGGAAAGCATGGGGTGGAGAATATTGGAAGGAGGGAAACTGTATGGAGATAAAAGTGCTGCATTTGTGTCTGCATTCAGGCACTTTCCTTAATTTATCAATACATCAGTTGCCATGTAAACAGTCAGCTTCTCGCAGACAAGCAGCTGGACCAGGTGGCCTGGCTGTGACAGAGAACAGAGATATTGAATCCAAGAAACCAAGAGTAATCAGTGAAATGGTTTGCTTTTCTCTTACTTTTTAAAAATGTTTGTAAATCCTTTACATTCTTTTTATCTGACTGCTATCATTAAATAAGAAAAATATGAAATAAAGAAGTCTTTGGGTATACAAAATTGGGAAGATGGACAGAAATTAGTCCCTCTGTGCAAGTTCCTCTGGGTCTCTCATAATTTCTGTATCTTCCTCTTCCCACTCCCAACTCTCTACCACCCTCTATGACCCTGCAGGCAGCTAGGGCAGCATAGAGAGCATCGCTTGAACTTGACTTTCTCTTCCAGTGCTTGCCTGCCAATCCTATGTCCCTTCTTTGAGAAACTTCATAGTCTTTGACATTGCAATGGATAACAACCAGTTAATCAGATGAGCTAGTGACTCTATAGTGCTCCCCAAGGTGCCATCTCCTAAAATAGCCCTTTGGAAAGTGCTCATATAGAACTGAGAATTTTAGTGTAATGGCAGGCTGGATTTGGGTAGGAAGCCCTTCAGTGGTCCTCCAAATCCTATGGAAAGCTCAATTACTTTACCTTTCTGTAAAGCCAACAGTTCTCAAAATTTGTGGTCTCAGGACAATTTTACACTCTTAGAAATTGAGGGAGATTTCTGGTCTGGACATGTGGTACAGACCTGTTTTTCATTGTTTCTCCCTGCTAAGCACAAGTATGAACCCTGGAAATAATGCAAAAGACAACCAGGGGAAATCTCTGAAATGTGGTAAGAAGAAGGCAAACTGCTTTGGGACCCAGGGAAAAACAAAGAGCAAGGGTATCCTATGTTTCCTACCCAGCAGATGAAAGGGACCTAGTCTCAGCAATTTCTGATACGCAACCTAACAACGGAGGGCAGCCCAGGTAAGCTTACTCCTCCCTCAGAGTCCCTCTGACAACATCAGGTGGGCCCAACACCATAGGTAAGGGGGGATCTTCAGAAACCTCACCAACAACAGTGGACAAAAGAAGCATTTGCCTTCTCCCTGGGCCTGAGATGCCCCACTTTCATCTAGAGATATCGAGGTGGGAAGGTAGAACAGACAAGGGGAATAAAGTGATGGCAAGTGGCCCAGTCTGGGAGGACTCTGTCTTAGTGGGTATATGACTATCCTTGCCTACCCATAGAGACACCAATAGTGCAGGGTGCCAGTAGAAATGTCTCAACATACCTACCTCCACTGAGAGACACCTGGAAGCCTGACCTAGGGAAACCTTTCTGCTCCTTCAGGCAATATGATCTGGGACAAATGTCAGCTTCAGTGATACCAGATAAACCAAACAAAGAAAAACAATACTGAAAATTAACTGCTGTTAGAACAACAGACCACAAAAGTAAGCCAACATCTGCGTGTGAAGCATAAATAACGTGATTGACTGCAAAAATAAAAAGAAAATGTAAATAAGAGTTTCTTAACAAAGTAGACAAAATGTTCAATCAAAATTCATCTGTTATACCAGAATCAAGTAAATCACAATTTGACTGAGAAAAGGCAACTATTGCCAACATTGAGATGAATCGGATGTTGGAATTATCTGACAAGGATTTCAAAGTAGCCATCATAAAAAAAAAAAAAAAAGGAAACTTCCAGAAAAGGAAAAGAAGTTATAAAAATATAATAAAGAAGGAAATTCTGTCATTTGCTACAGCATGGATGAACCCGGGAGATATTATGCTAAGCGAAGCAAGCCAGACACAGAAAGACAAACACCACATAATCTCACTTATATGTGAGATCTAAAAGAGTTGAACTCAGAATTAGAGTAGAATTGTTATCAGGGACTGTGGCTTGGAGGGAGTGGGGAATGGGGAGAAGTTGACAAAAGGGTACAAAGTTCCAGTTACACAAGAGGAATAAGTTTTTAAGACCTATTGTGCAGCAAGCTGACCATAGTTAATAATGTATTGTGCATTTCAAAACTGCTAAAAGAATAAGATTTCAGTCTACACATGGGATACAGTGTACACTGTTGGGGTAATGGATGCACCAAAGTCTCAGAAATCACCACTAAAGAACTTATCCATGCAATCAAACACCACCTATTCCCCAAAAACCTATTCAAATAAAGAATAGATTTTAAATGTTGTGGTGACTCACACCTGCAATTCCAGCAATTTAGGATGCCAAGGCAGGGGGACCATTTGAGCCCAGGAGTTCAAGAACAGCAAAAAAAAAAAAAAAAAACCCCAAACAAAAAAAAAAAAAAAAAAAAAAAAAAAAATAGCCACCCATGGTGGCATGCACCTGTGGTCCCAGCTGCTTGGGATGCTGAGATGAGAGAATTTCTTAAGCCTGGGAGGCAGAGGTTGCAGCAAGCTGATGTCACACCACTGCACTCCAACCTGGGTGACAGAGTGAGACCCTGTCTGAAAACAAAACAAAAAAAGAGGATAAATATGTGAGGTGATGGATATGTTAATTAGCTTGATGTAATCATTCCACAGTATATACATATATTAAGATATCACATTGTAGCCCATAAAATACATGCAATCATTTTAATTAAAAATAAAAATTAAGTTAAAAACAAGAATTTTAAAAAATACAGACTTCACAATTGTCTACCATTTTTCTAAACACCCTTTTAATCTACAGGTTCATTCTCAATTTTCTTTTCTTTTCCCCTTGGAATTCTTTTTTGAATAAAACTGGCTTGGTTGTCCCCTCCCCTGAAAAAACAAATATAAATTATAGAACTGAAAAATAAAATAACGAAAATGAAAAACTTGCAGATGGACTCAATAGAAGAGCAGAGATGACAGAAAATAGAATCCATGTCTGGTGAAACTATCTTTCAGGTATTAAGGGGAAATAATTAACTTATCAGTTGAAGGAAAACAAAAAGATTTGTTGATAGCAGACATACTGTTAAAAAATAGCTAAAGGAATTTCTTCAAACGGAAAGTAAGTGATAAAAGGGCAATCAGAAAGGATGAAAGAACAACAGAAAGAGCAGAAATGTAAGTACATAAAATAGACTATCTTTTAACTCATGAGTTCTATAAATCATATTTGATGATTGAAACAAAAATTATAACACCATTTTGTACTCTATACTATGATATTTAAAAGTGGGCAAGGGAAAGGAAACTAAATGGAAGTAAGGTTTATATACTTCAATCAAAGTGGTAAAATATTGATATCAGTAGACTCTTATGACTCATATATGAATATTGAATACCCAGAGAAACCACTAGGAAAATTCTACAAAGATATGTATTTTAAAACATCAAATAAGTCAAGATGGAATAATAAAAAATGCTCACATAACTGCCAGAAAGGCAAGAAAAGGGAAACAGAAGAATAAGAACTAAAGGAAACAAACAAGAAACTAATAATAAAATAGCAAACAAGAATTAATGTATCAATAATTACATTAAATGATTACATTGGATGTGAATACAACTACAGTAGTCCCCTCTTATCTGTGGTTTTACTTTCTGAGGTTTCAGAAACCCATGGTACAGTACAATAAGGTATTTTGGGAGAAAGAGTGTGAGTGTCTGAACACAATCACATAATTTTTATTCCAGTATATTGGTATAATTGTTCTATTTATTAGTAGTTATTATTGTTAATCTCTTACAGTGCTTAATTTATAAATTAAACTTTATCATAAGTATGTGTGTATAGGAAAAAAAACATAGTATGCATCGGGTTCAGTACCAGGCATCCACTGGGAGTCTTACAATGTATCTACCTGGAATAAGGGGGAACTACTGTATATGCTACTCACAAGAAACTCACATGAAATTTGATGACATAGGAAGATTGCAAGTAAAAATATAGAAAAAGACGTACCATATAAGTATTAATATTTAAAAAATCTGGAGAAGCTTCATTAATATCTGATAAAGTAGACTTCAGAGCAAAGAAAGTTAAAAGAGATAAAGAGAGACATTACCTAATGATAAAAGGATCAACCCAGCAGGAGGATATAATGATCTTTAATGAGTACACACCAAACAACTAAGTCTCAAAATTCATGAACAAAAACTGATCAAGCTAAAACAAGAAAGAGGCAAATCCCCAGTTATAGTTGGGAACTTCAATACCCCCTCTCAGAACTGATAAATCTACTAGACAGAACATCAGTAAATACATGGAAGATCTGAAAAAGACAACCAACTAACAGAATCTAATTGAATATTTTTATGATTTTATATTGATTTATTCATAATGGTTTTAAATTATATCTCTATGTATAGAACACTCCACCCAACAAAAGCAGAACACACTTTTTTAAGGCACCTACAGAACATTCACTGAGATAGATCATGTGCTTGGTCATAAAAAGAAAACTTAAACAAATTTAAAATAATTGAAATCATACAGAGTATATTCTCCGACCACAATGCAATTAAACTAGAAATCAGTAACACAAAAGTTCCAAATACATGGAAATTAAACAACACTCTTTTAAATAATCAATGGATCAGAGAGAAAATCTCAAAATGAATTTAAAAAAATACATAGAACTCAATGAAAATGAAAACACAACGTTTTGAAACATGTACCATGTAACTAAAGCAATTCTGATAGAGAAATTTATAACATGAAATGCTTACATTGGAAATAAAGAAAGGTCTTAAGTCAATAATCTAAATTTCTACATCAAGGATCTATAAAAGAAGACCAAAATAAACCAAAACAAGCGGAAGGAAGGGAATACTAAAGAGCTGAAATCAAAGAACTTGAAATAGAAAAATTATAGAGAAAAATAAATGATAAAAAAATTACTTTTTTGAAAAAAAATCAATAAAACTGGCAAACATCTAGCAAGACTAATAAAAAGAGTTAAGATCCAAATCACTAATATCAGAAATGAAACATGGAATATCACTATAGATCCTGCAGTCATTAAAAAGATAATGAGAGAATATTATGAACAACCTTACATTCATACATTTGACAACTTAGAAGAAAGTGACCAATTTCTCCAAAACAGCAAACCACTAGAACTCATCCAATATGAAATAGATAATCTGAATAGCTCTATAACCATTAAAGAAATTGAATTCATAATTTTAAAAGCTCCTATAATAGAAATCATCAGGCCTAGATAGCTTCAGCAAATAATCCTAGCAAAGATTCAAAGAATAATTAAGATCAATTTTACACATTCTCTTCCAAAAAATAGACGAGGAGGGAACACTTCCATCTCATTTTATGAGGCCAGTATTATCCTGATACCAAAACCAGACAAAAACAGTACAAAAATAGAAAACTACAGGCCAATATCTTTCTCATGAACCTTGACACAAAAATCCTTAGCAAAACACTAGCAAATTGAATCCAACAATGTATGAAAATAATTATACACCATGACCAAATAGGATTTATTTCGGGTTTGAAAGGCTGGTTCAACATTCAAAAAGCATTCAGTGTAATCCACCATATCAACAGACTAAAGAAAAAAAAATGATCATATCAACTAATGCAGATAAAGCATTTGAAAAAAATCCAATACCCATTCATCATTAAAACTCAGCAACTTAGAGGGTGTATTCGTTTCCCAGAGCTGCTGTAACAAATAATTGCCACAAACTGGGTGGCTTAAAGCAAGAGAAATTAATTCTCTCACAGTTCTAGAGGCCAAATGTTTTAAATCAAACTGTTGGTTTCTTCTGAAGTCTCTGAAGGAGAATCCGTGCCATAAGTCTCTCCTAGATGGCTGCTGGCAATTCTCGGTATTCTTTGGACTGTAGATGCATCGTTCCAGTCTCTGCTTATGTCTTCACAGAGCCTTTCCCTTTGTGTGTCTCTGTGTTAAGGCTCCCTCTCAATTTTTTGGTAAGGACAGCAGTCATTGAATTTAGGGTCCACTCTAAATCAATGATGATCTCATCTCAAGATCTTTAATTACATCTTCAAACACCCTATTTCTAAACAAGAATTTACATTCACAGATACTGGATACTGTAATACACAGTATTACATGTAATTTAAAAAATGTAATACACAGATACTGTGAATTACATTCAGTATCTACATACACGGTGTTACATACACAGTATCTGTGTATTACATTCACAGATACTGGAGGTTAGAAATTGGACTTATCTTTTTGGGGGACATGATGCAACCTGCTACAGAGGAGAATTACCTCAACTTGATAAAAACACCTACAAGCAACCTGCAGCTAACATTGTACTTCATGGTGAAAGACTGAACACTTTTACCCTATGATTGGAAACAATGCAAGGATGTCCACTCTCATCTCTCTTATTCAATGTAGTACTGGAAGTTGTAGCCACTGCAATTAGGCAATGAAAAGAAATAAAAGGCATACAAATTGGAAAGGAAGAAATAAAACTCTGTATCCCCAAAAGACTTGAATCTAGATTATATAGAGAACTCTCAAAACTCAATCATTAAAAAACAACAATCCAATTAGAAAATGAGCAAAAGATATAAACAGATATTTTGCTGAAGATGTACAAATGGAAAATAATCCCATCAGAAGATACTTAGCATCAGCATTATCTATTTGAGAAATGCAAATTAAAACCACAATGATTACATTACTTCATACCTGCCACAAGGGCTAAAGTAGAAAACTGTGACAATACCAAATGCTGACAAGGATGCAGGAAAACTGAATCCTTTTTGTTGGGAATGTATAAAGGTACAGTCACTCTGGAAAAGAGTGGGGCTGGTTTTTAAAATAAAATTAAATATGCAACCAGCATATGACCCAGCAATTGCAATCTTGGACATTTGTCCAAGAGAAATAAAAATGTATTTTCATGCAAAATCTATACCTGAATGTTCACTGGAGTTTATCCAATACCCAAAAACTGTACAAAGCCCAGATATCCTTAAATGGGTGAATTGTTAAACAAACTGTATCAGATATATATCATCAGGTACTACTAAGCAATAAAAAAACAACACACTACTGATATACACAGCAACTTGGATGAAATTTTAGATAATTATGCTGAGTGAAAAGAGTCAATTCCAAAAGGTTGCCATGATTCCTTGTATATAACATTTATGAAATGACAGAATTTTTGAAATGAAAGACAGATTAGTGGTTGTCCATGGGGACAGGAATGGGGTGCAGGATGGAGGTGAGTGTGATTATAAAAATGTCAACATGAGAAGTCTTTGTGGTGATGAAACTGTTCAATCTCTTAACTGTGGTGGTAAATCTACACAAATCTACACGTGATAAAATATACAATTAAATGTGCACGTCGACACACACAAGAGTACATGTAAAACTGGAGAAATATGAATAAGGTCGATAGGTTTTATCAATGTCAGTATCCTGGTTGTAATATTATACTATCGTCTTTCAAAATGTTACCATTGGTGGGAACTGGGTAAAGTGTACATGAGATCTGTCTTATTTCCTAGAACTGCATGTGAGTCTACAAATACATAAATAAAAATTTCAATTAAAAATTATTGAGGACCCCTAAAAGAAACTATATGTTTTGCCTGAGATTTACCTGATTTTAAAACTAAAAGCCCCACATTCAAGGAATTCCCTTGGTACTGGGAAAACTGGATCAGTTGTTTTCTATACTGACAGACAGTTTTGGGTCCCTGGACAAGACTTTAAGAACCTGTGTAAGGCTGCCCTTAATACAGAAGAAATTCTCAGTTCAGTGTTATTACCTCACCATCATCTAGAATTTGAGTATCTTCATATGACAATTTGTTAGAAACTCCCCTCCCCCTACCGCAGTGAGCCCCAAGAAAGCTCAGCTTTCCTGCATGGTTTATTCTGCCTTCTCCCCCTCACCTTAGATTCCTCAAATAAGATGTCTTTGTAAGTGTTTTGTGATGAAACAGTGTAATCAGAATGTGAGTATGTACTAATTTTTTTTGATGATTATCTTTTCAGGTCAGGTTAGCGTGGTGCAGGTGACCATCCCACACAGTTTCGTGAATGTGACTGTTGGATCTAATGTCACTCTTGTCTGCATCTACACCACCACTGTGGCCTCCCGAAACCATCTTTCCATCCAGTGGTCTTTCTACCATAAGAAGGAGATGGAGCCAACTTCCGTAAGGACACTTTTCCTAAACCTTTCCCCTTTTGTAGTTCTGACTGAAAACTGTTGGGGCCAAAAGAATGCGAAATGTGCAAGAATGGTATGCCAGGGACAGCAGTGGCAGGAATCTCAGATACAAAAAGTTTGAAGAGAGCTGTATAGGGAAGATCATCATCTAAGTGACTTGACTCTTGTCTTCTCTTCATATTTAGTTATAATCCATTATCTCTGGTCTGTGTAGATCAACATCAAGTGTATCATGTATTTTAGAGAGGACAGGAATGGTCCTTCTCATAGGTGAAATGAGCAGTAATTCTGATAGGGCTCCCCCTCCACCTTTATCTCCCATTATTTCCAGAAGAACTTATTCAAATACAAGCCCTGATTGATCTGAAGATCTCTGCCAAATTTAATATCTAGGATCTGGCTGTCAAGTGAGCTAGCTCACCGAGCTAGACTGAGGCATGACAGTTTGAGACTTCCTAGATGGGTGAAGAAGGGCCATAGTAGTGATGAACCCTGGGTAATCAAGAGCAGCCTGAGGATAGAGGACAGAGGATGGAGTGGGTAGGTATAGGGTGTGGGGGAAGAGGTTGCCAGGAAAGGATGGGGTGAAAGTCAAGAGAGGAGAATGATTTCAACATGCAAGCTGCCTATTCCTAGGTTTCCTTCATCAGGCCTTGAGGGAAATTCCTTCTTTAGCCCAAGGATTAAAATTGTATACTCAAAAGGGTGTGTGTGTGTGTGTGTGTGTGCGCGCACGTGTGCATGTGTGTGTTTGTGTGTTCATGTACATGTGTATGTGAGCACATATACCATGCATGTCTACACATATTCCTTGAGGGAACAGGTCTGTGGTTTTCATCAGGTTCTCAAAAGGATGCATGACCCCAAACAGAGTTTAGAGAAGAGACAAGTCAGTGTGGTTTGAAATAGTTGGATGCAACTGAATTGGGCCTTGAAGGAAAGGAAAGGTTTTGATTAGTAGAAAGATAGAAGGAGAACAAGTTGAGGGGTTGGGGGAAGCCTAGGGGTCAGAGTGGAGAAGAAGGAAGGCATTAATTTAGAGGAGCCACATGTTGGCCAGTGTCACTTTAGCCATTACAAGTCCTTCAGAGGTGCTGAGTCCTCTGTTTACAAATCCTGAGTGTTTAGCAGAAAACACTGTATAGGGAAAGATTCCATCAATGCCACTCTCTAGTCCAAGTTAAACCATTTTGCGCAATACTGGTTACCTTGGACGAGTATCTATATCACGCTGTTCCTCTCTTTAAAATATGGTAGATCAGGAATACCCATGGGGAATCAACTGACACAATGCATGTGAACAATATAAAGCGCTATAAGTTGTATCCCTTGTAAAGACTATTATGATTATCATCCACAGCAGCACCACCACCAACAGTGCTCCTACCAGTTTCCATCATCCAAAATGTCCAAACCCAAGACCTTGCGTGTTGCAGTCAACTAAGAAATTCTTGCCTTCTTTTGCAGGCTGATAATCACATGTCCTTTCTTCCTTTTTAAAATTCAATTTCCTGGCTAGTCTTTTCAACACATTGTTTATCTGCAGGCTTCAAATCCATCTTATTTTGCCAGGAGAGGCTGGATTTAGAGAGACCTTGCCAATGTATTTTGAAGTGTTTTCTGCTTGATACTCAAATCAAGATGTTCTTAACTGCCTGAAGGCTGGGCAAGGCCAGTCTCAGTTCAAAACCACACATTTTTATTTATGCCTCCTCTGACACTGGAATTTGCAATGCTACCTCTTGGTTGAACTATGTATCTAATGAGGAACTGGGAGGGAGCTGCACAGCCAAAGGATCTTGTGACCAGCAATGAGCTTTTTCTATATGGGAAAGGCAAGGGAAAAAGATATGGTGATTGAATTGAGCCCAGAATGTTTCTTAGAAGCACCTTTAAAAAAAACCTGTTAACAAATATTTATTGAGTATCTTATTTACTTGCCATTTGCTTCATTCTTCAAAACGTCAGGTACAGGTAGGGCAAGTAATTTAAGATATATACTTTTTTGGAATGTCCACATCAAAAGATGGCCTCTGCACTGAGCTGCTAGATCTGGCAAAACATGCTCTCTGATCTTAAAGCTGCATGATACCTGTGTTACGCCTGTGTCTTAGCCACATGGAAGACAAGCTTTTGTGTTTTTATTGCTCCCACAGCTTGGGAACAATAACAACCATCCCCTAAAAAGGCAAATTTTATCCTCCTTCTATTTTCCCATCTTGCTTTAGCATACCCTAGCCAGATCCCCATTACAACCATCTTTAGCTCTCTACTTCTAGAGAACTGGAGTCCTTCCCCTGTCTCCTCATATCCTGCTTGCATGGGCTTCTCACTGCTTTGCCGGATGAGTAGTTTTGAAGCCCTAGTGAAAACCACCTGATGAATGTCAGTTCTTCTTCTTGCTGTGCCACTTAGCTATTGACTGGGTGATCGTAGACAAGTCATTTGACCTTTCAGTTCTTCAGTTTCCCATCTTTAAAATGGGGCTACTTACCTATCTCATAGGTTTAATATGAAGATAAAATGAGATAATGCTTGTGAAGCACTAGGAAATCTTCTACCCAGTAAGCATTCAGTGAATGCGAGCTTTTATTTTTGGCATCATCACTTACAAAATGGTGATTTTGCAAAATACCTGTTCCCACCATACCCCTGGTGATCTAAAGGGACTGAGTCATGGGCACCAGGGAACCTAGCTCAAGAGGTTACACTTGAACAGGGACAGGGCTCTTCAGGGCCATCTTAGCCCAAGATCAGCTTCCAGTTCCACTGCTCACCAGGTCCATGTGGCTAAAGGCAGGGCCCAGGCCCATTCTCCACCTTCTTCTTATGCCTGAACTGAGAGCCTGCTCAATCAAGAGGTTGCAAACATCCTGTGTGGAGGTGGTATTTTTCAAAATGGGATTTGGCCTCCATTTCAAGGCTGTTTCTTCTTTGAGCGCATTCAAAATTCTGCAGAGCGTGTTGTGTGTTAATCTAGGGATTGCTGGTGGGACATTTATAGGAGGATAAAAAGATTGTTGCACTATTAGATGATTCTGTGATTTATGGGACTAAAATGTTGCCAGGCATCAGTGGTCACACAGCGATTCAGTTCAACTCCTGGGTTGATGTGGCAGTATACTATATAGCATTCAGCTCTCAGATCCACCCATTTCTGCTCAAACACAGCACAGCTCGTGCCTCAGTACTGAGGGTATGGAGGAAAAGGCAGTCAGTCAGTGTCTAAAAATGACGCATGCAAGAGACGCTCGGGGAAGATGTAGCTGGACCTCTCAGGTAAGAGCGCTTATTGGTGTACTACTGGACTTCTTCATTGTTCAGAGACTCCAGGGCACTGGCACCAGCTTTAGGAATGGGATGGGAGGGTCTGACTTTGGTAACAATCTAGGTCAGCACAAGCCCCTGACAAAACTGGGACAGTCTTGAGTTTACCTTGAGTTCTTCTGCCTCTTCCTAAAGACTCAGGACCCTATTGCTGCTCTGATAAGGGGAGTGGCCAACTCTTTCCATAGTCCCATAGTCTCTTTCCTGAAATAATTGTGTTAGATTTGCAACTGACTCTGAGGCCTGGTGTTCCTAAATACCCAGGGGCTAATGTTGTCTCTTACTGACTATCCCCTCTGGCGAATAGGCACTGAAGTATCCCACAAGTCTTCCCACAAAGAAGGCCAGGATATTCATCAGCATGGTCCTTCTCTCAGAGAAACACTTCTCTCAGAAAATATGAACAGCTTTAGATAGTCAATCCCTTAACAGGGAATCTCAGCTGAAAAATCTAGGGGAGGTATGAGCAGACTAACATGGAAATTTGGGGTGGTCTGGTGGTCTGGTACCTTTCAGGTCACACAGATGGCCTCATCTTCCATACAGCCTGTTAATGCTAAAACCACAGAGACCTTACCTGTCCATGAACAGAGCATGCATTGATTCTGCTTAGCATGAATCTCTCAGACAATACTTATTCTTCACAAATGTTCATAGTGAAGAACACCCTTTGCCAGACTCATAAACCACTTGGACTACTTCTTTCCAAGGACCTAGTGTTCTTATGTTCTCTGGCTTCTCAGATTTTACAACCTGGCCTGTTCTCTCCAGGTAGTATTGTATTAAATGCTTTTTGAATGTCAGTAGGGGAGGTGTTCCATCTCCTCAGGGATATTTGAAAATGGAGGAGGTGTTGGTTTGATTCTTATGACCGGGAGTCATTAATGACATTAGTGGGTGGTGGCTATGTCCTGAAATACATATGTCCTGAAATGCAGATGCTGAATGTCCTGAATACATAGGACAGAGCCACACAACAAAGAGTTGTCTGCCCAAAATGCCAATGTCACCCCTACTGAGAAATACTTCAAGTTCTTCCCACTCCACCATCAAATGTATGTATTGTGTCCCATTCACTTTCTGCTAAGTCTAATAAATTAATCTAATGATAAGGTGTTAGGGACTAATGATAGCGTATTTTGTTCTCTTCTAAAGAACATATTGAATCAGGGACCTTCCATGCCTTCTTCCAAAAGAAGCAACTCAAATGGTAGATATTCAGGCAAATGGAAGGTTGGAAAGACAGTGGTTTGGAAGCAAGAGAGTCTTTCTTTTGGTATCCTATTTCTTCCATGTGCTATCCTGCCCCTGAATATAGTCCAAAGAAAATTCTGAGCTTGTGGCCATTGCCACCTTATACCTACACACCCCTCCCTTACTCCATGTCTGGACCCTCTATCAAAAGTACAAGAAAGTAAGAAGCTGGAAAGGAAAGAATGCGTGGTTGCTGTGGACATCCATGCCCTCCACATTCCCCGAAGGAACCTGCAAAAGCAGCTCTGGGAGCTAACTCAGACTCAAACAGAAAGCAGACTGAATTCCTTCAACCCTTCTTGTTTATATTCTGTGCTTCTAGTTAGAGAGCAGTGTCACTAAGCTGAGGAAAAAGTCTTTTAGGACAAATCTGGTTCCCAGCTGCACGGCCTTGTGTGAATAGGAACTTGGCACAGTAGGACAGGAAAGGCTGCTCTGCAAAGAACTGAGGGGCCTGCAATTGCAGCTGGCAAATGTTGAGGGCATCATGTGGTGAACACACTCAGCATGGGAAGCATCATGCCAGTAAATAGCAGCAATTGGCAGGAGAAACGTTGGGCTGGAGCAGGGAATGGAATGGCCCCAAAAGGGGAAGGTTGCCCAGGAATCATCTTTTTCGTCTTAAGAAGGACTATGAGTACCATCGTAATATATTCAGTGGGAATCAGGAGGTCTGGATTCCAGGTCTGACTGTAAATTGTGTGACCTTGGGAAAATTGCTCCCTCTTTTGAGGCCTTGGTGCCCTTTTTGTATTAGAAGAGGATGAATTTGAGTTTGCTGACCGGAGGCCTCTGGGTCAGATTCAGCCAATGGATGTATTTCAGTCAGTCTGCCCAGTATTTTGCTTGTTTGTCTCAACATTTTTAATGCCTTGTTTGCATTGACTTTTCAGTTCCCTGCAGTCCCCATATCTGTTATGATCTTACCACCAGCCCCTCCCAGCCATTTCCCATATTTCCAATATCTATCGAGCTCCTGAAGGTCCCTTAACCTTAGAAACCACAAACCAAGCTCTCTCACAAGGATCTTGTAATTGATGTACAACTGTGACTGTATCCATCAGCCTCTAGCGTCACCCAGGGGGCAGGAAGAGAGGACCTTGAGAGAAAGCAGCGCAGTCTCCCATAAACCCAAGTGCAAAGTGCAAGTGAATAAAAAATTAGCAAGCACCCCTGATGGAAACACTGGGATGGATTTTCTTAAAAAATTACCTCCTCCCCTCCCCCACCCAAAGATGTGGCCTATTGAACATCCGGGGCTTTTTCTGGACTTCCATTGCGTTGATGTCTAAATTGATAATATTCTTTCTTTTAAAAGCACACAAGCCGCACAGAATCATAGGCCTGGCCTTGGCCACCGTTCAGCTTTGATTTTTAAAAGGGTTATTCTTTTATGAAAAATGGAATCAAGTTGTAGTCCTTCCTATATGATTAGATAAGAAGTTTCAGGAAAACACTTCTTTTTTTTCTTTACAAGGGCAGTGTGACTGTGTGGAATTCCCCCTAACAGAAAGCCCCTCCATGTATGTGTCTGGCTGCTATCTAGCCCCAGGCGCTTTCCTTCTCACACAGAACTGTGAAGCCAAAGCCTTGCCTCTTTTAGGTCTCCATTCTTAGCCCTCACTGCCCACATTTCTGTCTCTAATACCTTTTAGTGTCAATCGTGAGAAGGCAAAATGTATTAGACTACAGCCTGACGAGCTAGCATAGAAGAGGCAGTAAAGGTCTTTTTCATAGGTAAAGGTCCAGGGCCTCATTGCTTATATGCTTATTTGACCTTGACTTATATCCAACTGTGGAACTTTTACAGTGGCTTCTTTTCATATCCTAATTCTGGCCTAAAACACACTGTTTTGGCCTCATGATCTCTACAGAAATAAGGTCCTTTTCACCTGGCTCCTCTGGGACTTGCTGTGGGCCTCAGGCAGGACTGATGTTGTATCTCATTGTGATGTCATCAAGCATCAGCATAAAACAGGGCTGATGTTTTACACTGTCCACAGTCTTCTTGGGAGGAGGGGACGTGGCCAGATGTTGAGGCTGTAAAAGGCTCTTTTGATGGACAACAGACTAAACTCCAGGTAAGAAAAATACAGGACCTCAAACTGTCAATTAGAAAGTAAATAAGCCCATGCTACCTCGTGAAATTGAAAGCCTAATAGTGTGAGTGTCAACTCAAATGACAGTAATCCTCTGATGAGTTGAACCTCTTTCTGTCCCACTTGTATACCTTGACTTAATTCTGGCTTTCTGGTTTGGAAGCCAAACAAGACCATTCTGGGGCAAGAGTTTGTGATTTCAGTAGGTGTGAATGAATGAATTATAAATGGCTGCATTTGTAATGTAGGCAAGGAAGCACATTCATGTTAGAAAAAGCTGGGGAGAGAAACAGTTTTCTCTGTAAATGTTCTCTTTTCCTGGGATTTTCCCTCAAAATCCAACTTTCTGCCTTACTTTTAAAATATATTGACTTTCTGCTTAAAGGAGAATACATTTGAATTCATCAATGCAATATCATCTGGTTTTCTAATTGCTTTCCCTCTTTTATTGCCCTATCAAGGTAGAGCTCACAGTACAAGGAATTAGGAAAATTGGATTCCAAATCTGTCTCAACTGTCAATTTTGTATCTTTTATTTTTTTATTTAATTAATTAATTAATTTTCCCTCTGTCAACCGCCGCTGTGCCAGCTCCTGCATCATGTCTTTTATTTTTTAACCTCTCTGGGCTTTGGTTTCTAAAGTGAGGGAAGATAATTAAATGAACTGTAAGGGCTTCCAGTAGATTTTATGAAAACATTAGTCTCGCCAGACTAGGACAATATAATTTATTGAACAATAACAGTCACTTGAGTAACATACAATTACGTGAAACTAACAAAGTGTATACATAGAAGGTGTGTATTATGAAGGGACCTCAGGAATTACCTAGTCCAGTGATTCCCTAGCTTCAATCATTCATGTAGCATCTCCCTGATTTTTGTTATATTTGTGTGTCACCAGCACTATTTATTATTTAATGTTATTTTCTGTATTGACTTGGTTTCTTAATATCTTAAAAAATATCTACCTTAATCTACCCTAAGCAACAATATTCAGGAAGTCATAAATTTAAGGTGTTAGATATTTATCTTTCTAATACACATGCAAATTTGTAAGTTTTCATTTATGTACTACCTAAAATCAACTTAAATACCTATACTTGGTAAATACATATCATACTTTGGAAGACATTACTCTGTTTTCTCATTCAGATGTGGAAAGTAAAGGCTGGAGAGATTAAATACCTTTGTTTCTTATCTAAAACCAGGTTGCCATGGAGGCATGACTAGAGGCCACCTCCCCTAACTATGTCACAGTGAGAGGCAGAGCTGTGGCTAACTCAGGCCACCTGACCCCTACACCATAAATAGATCATAATGGCAACTGTGGGAGCAGCATGAAATTCACCACATCATGCTGCTCCCACAGTTGCCATTATGATCTAACTATGCTTTCTAATAGAGATAGGACTAGAATCCAGATCTTAAGTTTTATAAGTTATAATAATAATAAATGAGTCCTTGTGGCTTAGATGGGTCATTTAATCTCTCTGGGTCTGAGTTGCCTTATTTGTTTAAATGACAGAAGAATTCCAGTTCTGCCTCCTGCCACATGGGGAGAAAGATGGTAGCTATCAATGGCTGAGCACTTCTGAGGTCCTTTACTAGATTTCGTGGTTTCATCCTCACAACACCTCTTTAAAGGGATGGGACCAGATGATTTCTAAGACACTTTTCTGCTTTGCTTCTAATAAACAAAACAAACCCAAGTTTGCCTATCCAAAAGAGTAGATGTGTCTGAAAGGAGCATGAACATTTGAACATTTAAGGAAACCAAATAGTCTCACTGGGTAAGGTAAATTAAAAATTTTAAAAGTTTACGAAACGTAAAAAAAAAAAAAAAATGATGGTTTTGGTTTCCCATCAGACATTTGTGTTCTATATAATGAGTTTCTCTCAGGTATAGCCATTAAGTGAGCATCTTGATATCCTAGCCCAAGCTTAGGTGTTGAATCCTGTCAGCTCCAGCTGCCTCCTCCTCTGTAAGATAGGCATACTAATCTCTGCCCTGATGACATCACAGAGCTGCTCTGAGGATCAAATGCACAGCTGTGAGCAAACTAAAGTGCCCCACAGAGTTGAGAAATCTTGGCCACAGGGACCTAGTGGGGGGAAGATGCTGCTTCTTTATCAAAGGTAATGTGTTTAGAAGAAGCTTTCAGGTAGCTTATCCCAGTCTTGGACACTCTCCAGTTCTCATTTCTGTTATTTTTCTGTCTAGATTTACTTTTCTCAAGGTGGACAAGCTGTTGACATCGGGCAATTTAAAGATCGAATTATAGGGTCCAACGATCCAGGTAACGCATCTATCACTATCTCACATATACAGCCAGCAGACAGTGGAATTTACATCTGCGATGTTAACAACCCTCCAGACTTTTTCGGCCAAAACCAAGGTGTCCTCAACGTCACTGTGTTAGGTATGAGCATTTTTTTCTGCCTTTTCTTTTCTTGGAACAAGTTAAGACACTGAGTGAACCAGGGCAGTGAATTATGATGCCAATTAAGTCTCTGTAGGTAAATATACTCCCTAATCCTTTCATTATCAGGGAAATAGAGACAAGACACCAGCCCAACCCATATAGTAACACTGGAAACTCACTCATCAAACATGCAGAAACAATTGTGCAAAAGGGCTGCAAAAATGACAGCAGTAGATGACCCAACCTCCAGGGATCTCTATCTCTGAGGAATGGAACGAGAATAGATGGGACAACCCACTGTCCCACAAAATGATCACTAGCAACTCTTTCAGAGGAAACCTCCATTTAAAGCCAGAGCTACCTGGGAGAGAATACTGTCAACTTATTCCTTTTAGGCAGGAGAGTGCCTTTTAAAAATGCTAATACTATTTGGAAAAAGGACTACACATTAATCTAGTGTAGAGAATCAAGGTATCTACATACAAATATTCATTATAGGATATTGAACAAGCCATATCTGCTCTTAAAATGAATTTAGGGTCTCAATTGTTCAGTATTTATTGAGTTACAGTGATGGAGGTGTTGTTTTTGCCCTTGGAGAGCTTCCAGTTTTGGCCATTTCTAGAAGTCCTTCCATCCTCTGTCTGAGAGGACAATGAGGGCTAAGCTCCCATCTGCAGTCTAGGATCGGGAAGTATCAAAGCAAGGGATGAAAGGGCTGCCAATCCTCAACTCTTACAGACAGACCAGTGGAGACGAGCATTTTCCCACTTCTAGTTAGCCCCAAATGGAGCTGACCTAGTCATTGCTCCTCTCAAGCTGTGTGCATATATCACAAGAAAGGAGGAACTAGATTGTGCAACTCATTCCCGGTTTTTGCAGTAATTTAGTTCAAGTCCTGGTGTCCAGCTTTGTGATGAAACACCCCCATTTAATTTTCTGTTCAAATTTTTCTATTCTGCTGTAAAGGCTATAAAATAGCCATCCTTTTTAAAAGGTGGTATCTAAATCTAGTGATAGCTCCAATGGACTTCTGGCTAAATAGCTTAGTTTAGGATAGGCAAATCCAACAAGTTATTCCTACCTGAGAAAATCCTTGGTAAGAAAGAGAGAATAAAGGACTAAGTAGAAGGATACTTCATTTAATTAAAAGACACTTTTTTAAAAAAAAAAAAAGATAGGGCTAGTGAAATGTTTCAGAATTATAGCTATATGCATCCATCTTCTTGTACCTGTGTACAGATAATGAGAGCCTGGGATGGCTGAGCTGAGCAGAAGTCAATGGGAGATTAGTAGCAGGAATTAGACCTGCTGTGGCCAACAGAAATTCCAGGTGCTAGGCCCTATTATGTTATTGTATTTAATCTTTGGACCAGCCAGAGGTTAGATAATCTCCTAGTCACATTTTACAGATGAGTCAACTGAGGTTTGGCTAAGTTTGGTAACTTGCCTACACAGATCCAGGGTAGAGTTACAGAGCCAGTATTCTGTGTGGACACAGAGCTGTTCCCCTAAACACTGTTTCTCAGGTAAGAGCTGCAGGGTTGAACAGTATGACACATTTCATATCCAACTCATCTAAATTAGAGAACCTAAGCCTTTGAAGGGTTCTAGAGCCAAATGAAGATAAGGATGGTGAGTTGGAAAGTATAGAAATTTATACCATTATCTGTATATAAGATAGATATATAAGGTGTATAAGATAGATATATAGTTATAAAATAAATATCTAAGATAGATAAGAGATATAAGATAAATATGTAGATATTATATATAAGATAAATGCATAAGATACATAAGATAGAATAAACTGTGCAAAGCAAGATGAATGAGGAGATTCAGATTCCCAGCTTCCCACAGGACTTCTCCCCTGATGTGTTTTCATGAGCAGCTAAAACTCTATGTCCCAAACTGACCTCATTAGTACCCCTTGCTCCTTGTCATCTCTTCTCCTAAAACCTGCTCCTCCTGCTGTGGTCTTGGAGGCCTCTTACCCTCTCTAAAGTCATCTGTCGTCCCTCTCCCACACCACTTTACAACTGTGTCAAAGTTGCTTTTGAATTCCTGGTGCCTAGTTCCATGCCAGACCCACAGAAGGCATGGTTTCTTGCTGAGTGAAGGATGAACAAAGATTTCAGTGCTGGGTAGTGTGCATCCCCAAAATGGGCTTCCCCTACTGACGATGCACACAGGCAAATTCAAACTTTTCAACTGTTTTGTGTCACCCACAGATGAATAAATGCAAAAAAGGAAAGACTCATAAGAGAAAAGAGAAATACAGCATTAACAAAATGTTTTTAAAATAATAAATAATAGGTTATTTCAGAGTATTTAAGGAATCTATTTTTCTTTAAAACTATGCTTTTAAAGTATAAACTATGCTCCTGGTCGTTCAGTATTTGCTTATATTTAGCTGTTTTAAAAAAGGCATATTTTAAGACATAATGCGGAAGTTCATGGTTATAAATCTCTGGAGGAGGCAGAGGAGTCACTATTTGAATCTTGATGATCTGTTGACTACAAGTGCCCTGCACCTGAAGTGAAGTGCTCTACTGTCACCTGGTGGTG
>NW_016107504.1:1722861-1757673 GCF_001604975.1 Cebus imitator
CTTCTTTTTTTTTTTGAGACCCAGTCTCACTCTGTCTCCCAGGCTGGAGTGCAGTAGCAAGATCTTGGCTTACTGCAACCTCTGCCTCCCAGGTTCAAATGATTCTACCGCCTCAGTCTCCCAAGTAGCTGGGATTACAGGCGCCCGCCACCATGCCCGGCTAACTTTTGTATTTTTAGTAGAGACAGGGTTTCACCATGTTGGCCAAGCTGGTCTCGAACTCCTGACTTGGTCTTCCAAAGTGCTGGAATTACAGGCAAGAGCCACCTTGCCCAGCCAAGAATTTTTTTAAAAAAATAAACACACATATTCTGCAAAATGAAAGTGAGGAAGTGACTGCACTTGTCACAGACTGCCATTCATTCTAAAGAATTTTTATTCTTTGTCATTGCCTTGCAGTGAAACCTTCTAAGCCCCTTTGTAGCATTCAAGGAAGACCAGAAACTGGCCACACTATTTCCCTTTCCTGTCTCTCTGCACTTGGAACACCTTCCCCTGTGTACTACTGGCATAAACTTGAGGGAAAAGACATCGTGCCAGTGAAAGAAAACTTCAGTAAGTGTAACCTGCAGTAGATCCTGGAAAGGCCTGGTGGCTGTGGTTGGATGACAGCAGGAGTTTGTGGTTGGCTGCTTGACCTTACAGTTCAATCTTCTTGTTTTCCCGGTGACAGGCAGGGGTGGGGGGTAATGTAAAAAGAATGCCTGTCTCCCAACATGATGATTGTGGTCTGGTCTACTCCCCAAATTCTAAAAGTCAGCTCAGAGGTAGTGAGTATTTAGGGAACAGGCATGGTCCCAGGTGGGTTACCATTCAACTAGTCCCAAGAGGCCTAGTTGAATCCCAAACATCTCAAGAAAGGAAGGCCAATATGGGGGAGTGGGTGGACATTGAATGATCTGTTACACTGATGTTATCTGTACTCAGAGAAGAGATCTCAAAAGTCTATTTCCCATTTTCAACAGACCCAGCCACCGGAATTTTGGTCATTGGAAATCTGACAAATTTTGAACAAGGTTATTACCAGTGTACTGCCATCAACAGACTTGGCAATAGTTCCTGCGTAATTGATCTCACTTCTTCACGTGAGTTGACCATACAACTTTAAGAGTTTTTCCTTAAATCAAGTAGTCTGTGCCTGTCAGCCAAATAAATTAGGATCATTGGTTAGTGCTTCCTGCTTCTCTGGAGATTTGTGTGCTTTATTTACAGGTTGATATGATGAATGATCATGCTAATATCTAATGCTCACATAATAATATATGCCACAGGATGCCCTAAATCCTTTACAGAAAGCAATCTGTTTAAGCTTTACAAAATCGCTAGAAGGTAGGTATTACTATTCAATAATAGAACAGCAGCCTTTCTGATAGCAGCAGGCTGAATTTCTCTTTGTGATGCTGTTGGTAAATCCAGGTGACACTGTAGCTCTGACAAACATATACCTTGCAAAGATCTGCCACTAATAACTATAGTATTATAATAATAACACTCATACCCACAATCATGGTAGCTAATATTTGTGGAGCACGAATTATATGCCAGACACTCCACCAGGTGCCATCTGAGTATTAACTTACTCTATCCTCCTAACCATACCTACCTAGGGAGGCAGACTATTAGCCTCAATTTGCTGAAAAGAACACTGAAACTCAGGGAAGTAAATGATTTGCTCAAGGTCATCCAGTTAGTAACTGGCAGAGCCAGGATGCCTCTAAACCTCAATTATCCTATTCAAAGGCGCTTACTCACTCTCTGAGCATAAGATTTAAGAGTTCTGGAATTGTGCAATTGAGCCGACCCAGGGGCAACCTCTCAAGGAGTATCTCACCATGTTTGGTTGAGATGGCTCTCAAGGATCACTTAACAACACTTAGGATCTTGTTTCCTTTTTCTAATTTACTTTGAATTTGTGGTTTTAATATATGCCATACCCAGGGGTGGCAAGCTCCACAGGTTATTCCTGTGCAGCTGAGCTTTCTTCCTTTTATTTGTCCTGAAGTTTACTCCTTTATTCTCATATTACTTTCAGCTATTTTTCCTGCATCATTTCTGTTATCTTTCTTTAGAATTCCCTCAATCCTTTTTGCCTTCTCAGAGGTACAATCATACTGCAGATGTAGAGACATGTAGGATTCGGATTTGAGCATCGCTTTCTTTCTAGTCTTTTTCCAGTGATGTCCAGCATTGCCTCCCTCCCTCCCACATCCCTTCTTTCTTTCTTTCTTCCTTCCTCAAATATTTATTGAATATCTGCTGTGTGCCAGGGACTGTCCTACGTGATGGAGATACAGAGATTAAGAAGATGTATGGTCTATACTCAAGGAACTCACAGTTCAGCTAGAGGGACAAACACAACTAAAATGTGCTAAATGCTATAACAGAAGTCTGAACAGAGCACCAAGAGAGGACCAGTTATGCTTATAGAACTGTGATGTCTTTACCAACCAAATGCTATTTGAGCAGGATCTTGAAGGAACTGGCAAAACCTCTTTATCTATAAAATGGGAAGGTTGAAGGATGACCGTAGAGCAGCAGGCTTAGGAGGGCAACCAGTTCATGATGGGGGAAGAGAATGGAGGGCTTCACATGGCATGTCTCTGAGGGAAAAATCACAAGAAACTGATATATCATCTGATATGTTTGAATTAATTGAAAGAAGTTTAACGGTTTTGTTAGAAATTTTGGGATGAGTGATAATGCATTTATTAATCCCCAAATGAGGCAATTATTAACCTTCAGGAAAATTTTTGTCAATGTTGTACTAGAAAAAATCATAGTATACTGTGTTCCTCAGCTGTGACTGATATTTACACAGTCATACTACTGCAAACTTGGATTTAACTAAAACTTGTGATAAAATTATTTTGGAAGAACGTGGTGGGTGTGAGGGAAGTGGTGTAAAAGAGCTCAATCTCCAGTTTCTAGGGTAGGAAGTTGAAAGAAACTGATGGAAATGGAAAAAGGTAGGGCATATCAGAGCAAGCATAATAAAAACATGGGGGCAAGGAGGTTTTAAAAAAGCATTAAGAGTGGTTGCCTTTCGTGAATGGGACTCAGGGATGGGAAGGAGTTAGGCAGGGAACTGCTGTTTTTGTGAGAGATATAGTAGAACGATTTGACTTTTAAAAGTATTCACATATATGCTCTTAATCATAAAAAGTTAAAGGAATTATTATCAGGCAGCTAAAAATATAAGATGTCCATCCTTGTGTGAGGGGTGGCAGATGGAGATGGATTGGCTTATAACCTAGATACAGTCTTCCAGAGACACACTTCAGGACCTGAAGGTCTGCTGCTCAGCTGGATAGTCTCATACTCACTACATTTGTCCACGGACTGAGACAATAAACCAGATGCCTGTTTATCAAAATGGGCACATCCGTTCCCAGTGACCAGAATGCATGAGGTTCCTTGGTAAACTTGGATGCCATGGGGAAGGTTTTCAGGGACCCGTTTCACCCATGCTCTGGACAAGCCTAGTGAAATGCCCCCGCCTATAACACAGGCTTATCTCTAGTCACCAGATCACAACTCCATAGTGTCTCAAGACTCTTTTCTCTAAATCCCATTTCAAAAGCAGCCCCATAACCTCCAAGATGACACATTTTATTCTTTATGTGCATAAATACCAATAGTCGTCTCCCCCTGTGAGTCCAAGTGACAGAGTTCTAGGGGTTTCCATCTCCCTAGCCTATACAAGTCATTTTCCCACTAGGTGAATGGCCCTGATATTTCCCACTGGTAACAAACACACATTATAAAATGACAATACATTCCACTTTAACCAGCTGCTTTCGTCCTTCAGATCCAGAAGTTGGAGTCATTGTTGGGGCCCTGATTGGAAGCCTGGTAGGTGCGGCCATCATCATCTCTGTTGTGTGCTTTGCAAGGAATAAGGCAAAAGCAAAGGCAAAAGAAAGGAAGACAAATTCTAAGACCATCGCGGAACTTGAGTAAGCCTTCATTTTGTTGTCTTGAATACAGACATTTCTCAGGCATGTCTCTTTCAGTCAGCAATTCCTAAGCACTCCGTTTAGCATAAGATATTAGAGGTATCTTTCTGTTTGCCCTCACTGCTTTTAAAAAAGAATAATGATGGCTGCTATTTATTGAGTGCTGTGTGCCAGGCTCTGTTCTAAGCACTTTATGTACATCACCTCATTTAACTATCACAACAATCTTTTTAGGTCCAAGAAAATGTTTTAATATATAACATTAACATACTTGTCTTTATACCAACATAGTCATGAAATATAATTTTAAATATTTTTTTATGGAACAAGAGACCCACAAGGACAAAAGTGTCCAGGGCACACAGAAATTAGAATGTGGTCCAGCCCACAGCCCATGCTCTTAATCACTCTATTACTTCCCTAGTGTGTATCACAGTCATTAATTTTTTCATCTTCTTGCTTCTGCAACTATATATTGGATATCAACCAGGTGCCAAGTATTGTACTAGATGGAGTTGGAAATAGAGATGTGTCAGAGATATGGATTTGGCCCTTAAAGACCTTATTAGATTCTTAGACTCTTTCATTCTAACATCAATTTTCCCACCTTTTAAACACTGGTCTTTCTTAAACTTTCATTATATTGTTGAGGCCTAAACTTTCTGAATCCAAAATGACATATGACCTGACAATGAGTCAGAATATCAGAAATAACAGATTTCCTGAAGTCTGGGACCTATGATCATTGAAGCTACAGAGCATATGTTTCTACATGAAATTTCAAAGTTAGCATCTCCCTAACTTGTTCTTTTCTGGGCCTTCTTTCTTGCAGACCAATGACAAATATAAACACCAGGGAAGAAAGGGAAACAATGTCAACAGAAGATGCTACCCAACTAGAAGCAACTCTACCACCTTCCATTCATCAGCCTGGCCCTGATACCATCCAAGAACCAGACTATGAGCCAAAGCCTACTCAGGAGCCTGCCGCAGGACCAGAGCCTAAGGCAGTGCCTAACCTTGACATCGAGCTGGAGCTGGAGCCAGAGCCAGATCTGCAGTCAGCATTGGAGCCAGAGCCCGAGCCAGAGCCAGAGCCTGAGGCTGTAGTTGAGCCCTTAAGTGAAGATGAAAAGGGAGTGGTTAAGGCATAGGCTAGTGGCCTAAGTACAGCATTAATCATTAAGGAACACATTACTTACCCATTACTGCCGTTTAGAATTCAGACAACCTAACCAACCGCCACCTCCTCCCTCCATTTTGACCAACCTTCTTCTAACAAGGTGCTCATTCCTACTATGAATCCAGAATAAACATGCCAAGATAACTACTAAATCAGTGCAAGTGTTCCTGCATTACTAATGTAGAGTACTCAGAATTTTACTAACATGTAAGCATAACAAATGACAAGGCAAGTGATTTCTAACTTAGTTGAGTTTTGCAGCAGTACCTGTGTTATTTCAGAAAATCTTATTTCTCTCTCTCTCTTTTTTTTGAGATGGAGTCTCACTCTGTCACCCAGGCTGGAGTGCAGTGGCACAATCTTGGCTCGCTGTAACCTCCACCTCCCTGGTGCAAGTGATTCTCCTGCCTCAGCCTCCTGAGTAGCTGGGACTACAGGCACATGGCACAACACCCAGCTAATTTTTTGTATTTGTAGTAGAGACGGGGTTTCACCATGTTAGCCAGTATGGTCTTAATCTCCTGACCTCGTGATCTGCCTCCCTGGGCCTCCCAAAGTGCTGGGATTATAGGTGTAAGCCACCGTGCCCAGCCTCTTTTTAGCTACTCTTATGTTCCACATGCACATATGAAAAGGTGGCATTAATTAGATTCAATATTATTTCTAGGAATAGTTCCCCATTCATTTTTATATTGAGCACTAAGAAAATAATTCATCACCATTATCTCATAGATTGGAAAATTTTCTCCCAATAAAATAGAGAAGAATATGTAAAGGATATGTCTTAATTGGTACATAGCATTTCCAATCAGGTCTTATAATTAATATTTCATTTCCCATATTAGATTTTTCAAGAAGTCACGCTGGTATCAAATATCTGAGCATGGCAAACTTAAAAATTAACACAGTTTCACACATATAATCCTGGCATTTTGGGAGGCTGATGTGGGTGGATCACCTGAGGTCAGGAGTTTGAGACCAGCCTGGCCAACGTGGCGAAACCCTGTCTCTATTATAAATACAAAAATTAGCTGGGCATGGTAGCACATGCCTGTAATCCCGGCTACTCAGGAGACTGAGACAGGAGAATGGCTTGAACTGGGAGGTGGAGGTTGCAGTGAGCCAAGATTGCACCACTATACTCAAACCTAGGTGACATAGTAAGACTCCATCTCAAAACACCACCACCACACACACAACTTTAAATGTCAAATAATGTACCAGCAAACATTTTCAAATATAATTTCCTTCAGTGAACACAAAATGTTGATATCACAGGTAATGTACAATTTAGTTTTGAATGAGTTACATTATCACTGTGTCTGGTGTTACCTGCTTTGAAAGGCAGACGAGAAAAGTGTTCTAAATGAACACTTAATGATCTATTTTAGATAATTTCAACTAATAATTTAAATAATCTGTTTAACTGCTGGTATATTTCACATTAATAAAGTGATACCAATCTTGTAGGAATGCTAAATATTACTAAAATGCACTGATATCACTTCTTCTTCTCCTATTAAAAACCTTTTTCATGATCATATTTCTCTCACATTTCACCTAGAAGAAACTTATAGGTAGAATTACCTTTTCACTTGTGGAATCAATTATATTTTAAATCTTACTTTAAGGCTCAATAAATAATATTCAATAACATCTCATTGACAGTAACTTAATAAAAAACTTTCTTGACATTGCATTTATGTATAATAAACCACACATTAAAAGTGTACAAATTGATGAGTGTCAATAGTGTACATACCCATGAAACCACCACACCCATCTAGAGAGAAAACATTTCCATCAGCCCAAAATATTCCTTCATGCCCTTTTGTGCAATCCCACTGTTGTCCAGCACCTAGGCAACCAATCATTGTTTTCCGTCACTGGAGATTAACTTTGCCTTTTCTTGGCCCTCATACATATGGGATGATATAATATGTACTTTTCTGTGTCTCACTTCCTTCTAAGGTGAATCCTTTTTAAATGATGTAATGAGTTTCTCATTTATCACTTTCAGAGTTTCATGTAAAGGATTTTATTAAATTGTAAACTCTTTCTATATAGATCATAACCATACACTGATTGAGGTAGAGTTGGTAAGTTTTAAGGCTAGTTAAAATGGAAATTAACATTATACTTGTCTAGGGCCATGGAGAGAAGAGATAGCAAGCTTTTATTTCTGCATTTTCTTTAATGTGTCAATTTTCAGAAAATGTCAGGGAGTTCTGAAGCATCTATAATTTTATTCATACTAAATATGATACTATGATATATGGTGTCTGATGGATTCAAGAAGCAAAATGATGAAGGTCTTAAGAATGACCTAATATTTAGAGATTAAAAAGTAAGCAACAGTGTAAACATCTCAATTACCAGAATGCTCATGTAGCTGGAATTCATTTTTCCTTTCCATTTTTATGATAGAAGCAAATCACAAGAGACTGACATGTAATAGTCAACATTTACACCCACATACGGTATTTTTGATGGATCAGTGCAGTCCAGGAAAGAGAGCACTACTGGTACTCTTATAGAGCTCTGTCCTTATTACCACTGTTCTGTTCAAAATACTGATGAATGGTTGGATCAGTGTCTTGTAACCTTTTTCTGAGGTCATGGATCACCTTGAGAATCTGCTGAAAACTCTAAACCCATCTCCATTGAAAAATGCTTATACATACAATGTGTCACATATAGTTTTGGGTGAATTGCAGACTCCCTGAATCCAAGATGAAGAACTAGTTACTTAGATCAAAACACAGAAAGTACACTTAATAAATTTGTGGATGACTTGCTCCTAGGAAGAATGGCCACTAGGCTATAAGACAGAATCACGATTCAGAATTGACAGCTCAAAAGTGAAGTTGAAATCAACAAAATGAATTTGACAGCAAGGATATAGGTGAATGGCTAGCTGAAGAGGTACATAGGGTGAGGAATAAATGGAAAAATATGGATTTAAAAATATGGAGTATATGTTGCCCAGACAGAAACTCTACATAGGTAAGGTTAGGAATCACATGAGGTTAATCTGAATTTGTACCTTTGGATCTTTCCTTTCAGTGCCATTTCTGGCCTTGTGGCACCTTATTTTCCAAACACCTAGGATTCTCTGTTCCTACTAGCTCAGTGACCCACTCAGTTCTTCCTCCCTCGGGCAGGACTCATTGCTCAGCTTTTCTGTAACCCGTTTTTGTCCAGTAAACATGATCTTTCCTCATTCAGTGATCTTATTAGGTTGATAAATGAGTTAGTCTTCTTGGGAGTATTTACCTTTTAAAGGGGACTTCAGCACAGATAATCCTTAATCCAAAGAGTCTAAACAATCCAGAGGAGATATATTTCTGAAAAAAACTTCTGAGCCCCTCTCAAACCAAACCAGGTGATTTACCACCCATTCAACCTACTCTGGGCAGCTCAGGTTTGATCAACTTTAATCAGAGCTAGAAGAGAGCTCTGAAATAAAAAGTATTCAGACTTTTTCAACCCCAGCACACCTGACTTATAACATACACAGTGGGCCACTCCTAACAATGATGAGGCTGGAGGTGGGAGATGATATACAATTAAATTCCTGGTGGCAGAGACAGGAAGTGGCTGAGGCAGGTGAATCACGTGGTCAGGAGATCGAGACCATCCTGGCCAACATGGTGAAATTCCATCTCTACTAACATACAAAAAATTAGCTGGGTGTGGTGGTGCACACCTGTAGTCCCAACTACTCGGGAGGCTGAGGCAGGGAAATAGCTTGAACCCGGGAGGCGGAGGTTGCAGTGAGCTGAGATCATGCCACTGCACTCCGGCCTGGAGTCAGAGTAAGACTGTCTCAGAAAAAAAAAAGCTGGGGGGGAAGCTGGTTCATTCTTAAATATTGCCACCCAGTCCCTAGATGAGAATCCCTGAGTGCAGAGAAGTAAAATAATCTGCCTGAAATTACACAAAGTCAAAACTAGATCCACATCATCTAGATTTCAGCGCAATGCTTTTTCAACTGCGCCAAACTACAAATTTCAATGAAACAAACCCAAGCTTTAGTAATAAAAGGTTGTTTTACAATGCCTACATGCTGGAAAACACATCAGTGGGCCTCATAAAATGTTTAAACAAATGGATAAAGACTCAATACACCCAATTGTCTTTGAAACTTTGGTTTAAAAACAAATAATTTAGAGATGATAATGAGGGCTCCAGGAAACCATAAAAAGATGTGCCAATAAAGGAAAACTGTTCCACTACTCAAAATACTTCAGACAGGAAATGTCTGGGGTTTCCACACCAAGTAATTCTCCAGTTCTCCACAGACATCAACTGGGTGTCCTACAATTTAATTCCACTCTGGCACTACCCAGGTCTGACAAGACTGCCCCAAACTTCAGACACCAGTCACAAGTATTGGGTGCCCAGGGTACCCACACTTCTGTTCGACTTGGGTACAAATTGGGGGTTCCCACAACCCCCTACGCAAGTTTGATAATTTGCTGTAATGGCTCATAGAACTCAAGGAAACACTCTCATTTACCAGTTTATTATAAAGGATATTATAAAGGATATAGATGAATAGCCAGCTGAAGAGGTACATAGGGTGAGGTCCATAAGGATCCCGAGATCAGAGCTTCTGTTCCCTTGGAGTTGGAGTGCACTATTCTTCTGGTCTGTGGATGTGTCACCAACCTAGATGCTCACCAAATCCTGTAGTTTAGGACTTTTTGTGGAAGCTTCATCACATAGGCATAATCGACTATTAACTCAATCTCCAGGCCCTCTTCCCTCCCTGGAGGATGGGGAATGGGGCTGAAAGTTCTAATCCTCTAATCATGACTTGGTCACTAGTAGCCCCTACTCTAAAGCTATCCAGGAGCCCACCAAGAGTTGCATCATTAAAACAAAAGGCACTCCTATAACCTAGGAAATCCCAAGGGGTTTAGAAGTTCTATGTAAGACACTCCTATCACTTAGGAAATGTCAAGGGTTTTAGGAGCTCTGTTTCAGGTATGGGGGAGCTGAGACCAAACATGTATTTCTTATTATGTTACAGCCAAATTAAAGAAAAGCACCAGGGTAGGTGTTACAACTAATCAGTTATTTTCAAAATGCGAGAGTACCTTCTATTTGTTCCACTGTTTTTGAATAGAGGCAGAAAAGAAAAGGAAATAGAATTCAGTAAAGTTGGATTTTGATACTGGCTGTTTCTCTAGCTCTAGATGTTTTCTCACTTGTAAAATGAAGACAATTTCTGCCCTCTTAAAGACTGCAGTGAGAATGGATGTAAAAACTTATAAATTAAAAAACTGTGGTAGAGCTATACTTGTAGAAATGAGGTCTCCCGACAACTGATTCAGTATTCTTTTTTTCTCTCAACCAGGGATTTTTAACCTTTGGGGAGAATCACAGATCCCCATGAGAATTTGATGAAAGCTATAAATTCTCTTCCCAGAGAAATTCACATTGCAAATTTCTGCTTTCAATTTTAGGCAGTCACTAGAACTGTGAAGCTGGAGCCATAAACCACAAAGTAAAGAATCTTTATACTCTATCAGACTTGCTAACAGATTGATTTGGAGGCCTTGTAGTGTAACAGACTATGGGAACAGAAAGCAGCAGACACAGCCATGTAAGGAATTCATTGTAGCTGGTATAGCTGAGAAATTGGGGAATCGAACACTAGCATCATACAATTACATATTAAGTCAAAGATTGCAAAGAAAAACACAGATTTACTTTGAAGTATACAAAACCTCACTAAAATTGTAGATTCTCTATAACAGATATTTAAGAATGTAAATGTTTTCACTATTTTCATTGGCCTTTTTCTTCCATCTTACAGTCTCAGTTAAGCTTTACAATTATTATTACATATATATATATATATATATATATATTTTTTTTTTTTTTTTTTTTTTTTGAGACAGAGTCTCACTCTGCCACCCAGGCTGGATTGCAATGGCATGATCTTGGCTCACTGCAACATCTGCCTCCTGGGTTCAAGCAGTTCTCTGCCTCAGCCACCCTAGTAGCCGGGATTACAGGTGCCCACCATCACACCCAGCTAATTTTTTTTTGTACTTTTAGTATAGGTGGGGTTTCACCATCTTGGCCAAGCTGTTCTTGAACTCCTGACCTCGTGATCCACCTGTCTCGGCCTCCCAAAGTGCTGGGATTACCTGTGTGAGCCACTGTGCCTGGTCTTATTTATTTTTGAGATGAAGAAGTCTTGTTCTGTCACACAGGTTGGAGTGTAGTGGCACCAACTCAGCTCACTGCGACCTCTGCCTCCTGGGTTCAAGAAATTCTCGTGCCTCAACCTCCAGAGTAGCTGGGATTACAGGAACCCGTCACTACGCCTGGCTAATTTTTTTTAGTAGAGCTGGGTTTTGCCATGTTGACCAGGCTGGTCTTGAACTCCTAACCTCAGGTGATTCATTCGCCTCGGCCTCCCAAAGTGCTGGGATAACGGGCATGAGAAACTGCACCCAGCCAAATTATCTTTTTTTTTGTTTTGGAACTGTAAAATTTGCTGACCTTGAATCAGCTTCATCTCTATTACCTTTCCTACAGGCACAGGTAACAATCTTTAGTTTATACAAATCTGTGATCTAATATTAACATGCCACGTCATTTAAAATGCCAAAAGCCTAAGAAATTAACTGTGGCTTAGTTCCATTTGTACTGCTTATTGAAGAACTCGGATGAATTTCCTTTTACACCCATAAAGCCTGTCACCTTAGACAATAAACTCAATATTTATGAAGTGTAAATGCCTTCAGTTATAACAGACAAAACTTTACTCTGATCACACCAAAAATAATAGAAATATATTTCCCCTGCTCTTAATTCTATCTCCAGCATTCAATAAAGAGAATTTTGTTCCATAAGATGCTTCTGATTAATGTTTGTTAAGGTTAGCACTCAAAATACTTCTGTAAAAAGAGTTTCTATATCAACAACACAGTTCATGTTTACGAAACTCATTTTAGCTAATGATAATTAAGTCTTTGACCCAAAATTAATGCAAATTTGTAGGTGCACTTGGATCACTTATTTTAAGCAGTATTTGCAGCATAAAATTCAAATAAAAAAATAATCCGAAAGTCACTTGGAGTTCATTAGATTTTATGACTAGTATCATTTAAGATGCTTCCCTAAATTGAGCTCAAGTTTATACTTACTAATTTCCTTTTGTTCTACATTTAATTAGCAATTCAGAAGATGGCTATTTTAAAAGATTTTAGCTACAGTCAAGCTTCACTAATTTTATTGACTTAAAGCTACCAAAAACTGAGAAATGTCTTTACTAAGGATTTCAAGGCTTAAGTGAATTCTAACAATTTGAAAGAAAAATTAGAAGATTGTTTCAACATTTTATTTTTTAGTTTCTGAAATACAAATCAAAATACATTTTTGTTACATGTCATTTTAACAAGTTTGACATTCTTTTCAATACAGGATGATGCAATATAGGTACTTTAAAACTTCCTTTTAAGAAAACCATACATTTTATTTCAGAGTAAACAGCCCATAAAAAAAAAAAATACATAGGTATATGGGCTATTGTTTTTCATTATTTTAGAGCACACCCTCCAACTTAAAATTTGGTCCACTAAAATATGTGAATATCCCTCCTATCACAAAAATAAATTAAACCTCATGGTTGAAAAAAACAGAAATGTTTGGCATAGACCTGAGTGAGCTTGACAAAAACAAGTTAGGATGTTTTAACTGTATGGAGGGACATTATAGAATCCACATAGAGACATCTGGCAGAACAAAGAGCTTGTTGCTGTTGGAGCTGCTCTGTTTCAGAGAGAGAGATGTAAGGTACATGGGAGGGTGCTGAAGACTCACAACAGCCACAGAATTAGTTACTCAAAATTAACTAGAATTCAATATAGAAGAATATATGACAACAGTAGAACAATCTCAACAGTTATTCAATGCCTGGAAAACAAGCTGTAAGCTTTGAACAAGTAACTCAGCAAGAACAACAGTCAATATGTTTGTAAGACTTTGAAGGTGAGAAAACTTCATCATTCATAGATAATGTCTTGTGTACAAGTACATTAGTTTCCAGGACACCGGGGACAACAACACAACATACAAAGTAAGAATAAATCCAAGCTGTTTAACCTTCTACCATTCTCTTGAGTATTAAACCCAGGCCACCTTTGGCCACTTGCAGGGGTGTCTTTTCTTCTTTATTCTCAATGTAAATACTTGCTCCTTGGGACACCAGCAGTTTTGCTTCTTCCACTCTCTCCTCATCACAGGCTAAGTGTCTGAAATCAGGGACCACCACAGACCAATTAATCAGTACCAACTCTATGCAATGGTTAGGATTTCCTGCTAGATAGTCTAAAGTGCATGTTATTAGGAAATGGTAATACTGGAGTGTTATTTAATCAAAAAAGAAACATCAGTTTGCATGGTGAGGCTGTAAGTTAAAATTCTGCAAAAAGGCCATGTAATACCAGATCGTAAATCATAATTCTGATTCTACTTACAATAGAAGAAGGGATCTAAATGCCAGCCTAAGGAATAACTTTCTCATTTTACAGAGATTAGTAGTAGTTTACCTCAAATACTACATGTAATAATTCAGGGTTAGAATTTAGAAAAGCCCCAGTTCATAATCTATTAATAGCAGTTTGTGCAGCTTAAAGTTTGAAAAAGCAGTTTAAAATATTTTATCTCATTTAATCCATATATTTATAAGTTAGCAAAGTATTATTATCACAATTTTACAGTTGAAATGGTGACAGAGGTTAAAGTTCCTGCCTATGCTGACATTTGGCAGTAAACTGAGTGGAAGAGGATAACAACTTTTGCTACACACTTTAGAGTTTGCCAGGAGGGTATTAGGAGGCACTTTACATGTTGTTTTACTTAAACCTCACAATAATCTAGTGAGGAAGGAATTATTATCCTTATATGACAGATGAGGAAATTAAGATTCAAGGAAGATTAACTTTTATAAGTTGTTTAGTATAAGTATTTAATATTGTTAGTAAGTGGTAGAGTCTGAATTGAGTGAATGTCATCTAGCTATTCATAAATCCTATGTTCTTCCCAGGACTCTATCTTGTCTGACTCCTAGATTTCTTCTAGGCCATCCTGCCTTTGTATTTATAGAGAAAACAGGTAGGACACACAGGTCTTTCTAAACAAGATCTCTTAGAATGCAGGAAAGGTTTTAAAAACTAAGAGTTAAGAAAGTATTTACAAAGTATTATTACTTTGTAAAAGTTGGTTTCAAGTCAAATTGGAAAAGGGTGAACCTCACTCTGGACTAAAAAGAAGACTCACAGAACTTCTGGTTCACCAAAAAGTCACCATTCAACAAAGAAGAAAAGTGGCCAAGTATTGTGGAAAAATATCAATTCCAGATAGATTTTAAGAGTTAAATGCAAAACAATAACTCTAACCCTCAATCAAAACCAATGAAATGTTAAAATAACCTATAATAAAAGGTGAATATTTAACTAATTTCAGGGTAAGGAGGAGCTTTCTAGTCATGAGGAAAGATGAATAGGCTTGACTATGTAGAAATTTTAAAACTTCTCTTATTTAAAAGAAATTATGAACAAGTTGAAAAGATAAACTAGGAAAAATATTTTCAACTAACATTGCAAAAAGGTAATATTTTACCATGTCAAATCAAGAGCACTTAAAATCCAGTGAAAATAAACTAATTCCCCGAAAGGAAACAGAGAAAGGGACACACAAATTTACAATTAGATAAGAAATGTAATTAGCCATGGACATTAAAAAAAATGTTCAAATTCACTGATCATAAAAATGTAAATTACATCTATGAAATATCATTTTCATATAACAAAAGGACAATTTAGTGTTGGTGAGGGGTAATAGGCACTCTTAAATTGCTGTTGGGAGTAAAATGATACAACTCCTCTGGAAGCAATTTGGCAACATACAGTAAGTCTTAAAATGTGTGCATTTGTTGACCCAGCAATTCAACTTCTAGGAGTCTATATGAACGTAATAATCAGAAATATGGCCAAAAATTTTTTTTATACAAAGTTGGTCAGTGTAGCATTATTATTATTTTAGAGACAAGGTCTTGCTCTGTTCCCCAGGCTGGAGTGTAGTGGTGTGATCACAGCTCACTGTTAACCTGGTGCTCCTGGGCTCAAGCAATCCTCCACCTCAACTTCCTGAATAGTTAGTACTACAAGTGCATGCCACCATGCCTGGCTAATTTTTAAATTTTTTCTAGAGATGGGGGTGGGGTTTTGCTGTGTTGCCCAGGCTGGTCTTGAACTCCTGGCCTCAAGTAACCCTTCTGCCTTGGCTTCCCAAAGTATTGGGAGTACAGACATGAGCCATCCATGCCCAGCTCAATGTACGATTATTTATAATAGTGAAAAACTCAAAAAAAGTTTAAATATACAATAATAGAGAAATGATTGAATTATGGCACATCTATACAGTAGAATTTTATATAATTATTAAAAAGGTTTTAAACATATTTAATGATATTAGAAAATGCTTATAATATACTATGAGGTGAAAAGAACAAGATCTAAAACTACATATACAGTATGACCTCCACTTTGCTAAAAAAAAAAAAAAAAAAAAAAAAGGTGTAAAATATATACATTTGCATATAAAAGACCAAGAGGAAATACACGAGAATGTGATTAGTGGTTATTTCTGAGTGGCAAGATAATAGGCAATTTTTATCTTTATATTTTGTGCATTTTAACATTTCTGCCATTAACACGTATTGCATTTATAAGCAGAATAAAAAAAGAAATGATGTGTAAAAATTATTGCAAGAGGGCTAATGCCAGGTAGAATACAAATGACTGCTACTTGTCACTTACAGAGGAGTGTTACCCTCAGTGTCTTGGATATTTGTGGATGCTTTGTAGTACAGAAGGATATGAATCATCTTCAAGTTACCCTTGGCTGCTGCCCGGTGCATTGCTGTAGCCTCATAATGGTCCTTGGCATCTGGATTAGCCCCACCTTCTAGTAACATGACAGCAATCTGGAAAGTTGGAGAAGAAAGGAGAAAACAATGAAGAGATCTATCTGTGTTTGTATATACTTTTAGAATTCAACAGAAGTAGCCTAGGGATGGAACCATACCTCATGCCTGTTTTTGGAAGCTGCATAATGTAGGGGAGTACAGCCATTTTGATTGACAGCATTCACTTGAGCACCTTTTCCCAGAAGGGCTTTTACAATCTCATCCCGGCCAGCAGAAGCCGCAATATGAAGAGGAGACCAACCTGCCTATAAAAGAAATAGGCAGTAGAAACACCAGGGGAAAAAGGTACAAGGATTAGTGCTAACACTTAGGCAGGGTTTACAAGGAGCTTTATAAAGGCAAAAAAAAAAAAAATGCCTACAAAAAAGGTTCCATTCTTATTCTTCAAAAATCTAATCCTAATATAATCAATACCATTACAATAAATTTCTTTATATAACAGAAAGTTACCTAGGTCCTCATTATTTAGGCCATGTTCACACACAAAAAAAATTCCAACATAATAGAAAGAGTTTATGGTCTTTTAGGATTCACCATAATGAGCCCTGATCTGTATGATTACTTTTTTTTATTTTTATAGACAAGATCTCAGTCCTCAGTCAGTCACCCAGGATAGAGCACAGTAGCTCACTACAGCCTCAAACTATTGGGCTTGAGCAATCCTCTTACCTCAGCCTCTCCTGTGTGTTTACCTTACATCACAGAGTATGAATGGCAAACATATCTTTGTAAAATAATGCAACCGTGGGTCTCATGCTTGATCACAAGGGCCATACTGTAACTTTCCAGTCATAAAGGTTATAATTTTGTTCATGAGCTTAATGCACAGGCTTCAGTTAACACCAGTCTGGAGTATAAAGATAACTGGGAATTTATCGACTCAACTTTGTCAAAGTACTCACATCGTCTTTATCATTCACTGGCACTCCAAGTTGCAACAAAAATTCAACAATTTCTGTATGTCCAGCTGAGCAAGCCCAGTGCAATGCAGTTCTGCTGTCCTACATGGGAAACAGAGAAGCAATAAAATAAACATTCTTGAAGAAAAATAGAAGGCAAAAAAGCAAGAAAAAATAATACTGGTGCTGGCAAATCTATAGTTTGAAAATACGAAATGCAGAGCACTGGATCCTCAGGTGGGTAACCTTAAACCATATTGCTTACTAGTATAAGACAGATGAAGGTTTAAGTAACATGGGGAGAATGACGGTGATAAATGTACATTATTCTGGCCAGAATACGACAAGGAAAGCAGTAGAGCAAGAAACTGATTTCAATGCTTTGACAGAAATACATCTTTGGTTGTTTTACTATTACAGTATTTATATACTTTTATGTCAGGCACTGTGCTGGGAGTTTTACATGTATCATATCATTTAATTCCTACCATTCTGTACAGTGCTTATTATCTCCATTTTTCAGATGAGGAAACTAAAACTCCTCAGGGTAAGCAACTTGTGGACGGTCATATGGATACTAAATAGTGAGGTTGGGACACAACTGTCAGTGAATTTCTGATTCTGAAATCTCTACTACCACACTGACCTCAAGTTAGATGCTGTAGAAAGAACACATGAATCTAATGGGGGAAGAAATGTTCATTAAACTAGTTGAAATTATCTATAATTTAAAATTATAAATAAATTAGAAATATAATTTAGAAAACAACAGAGCAAGAAAATTACTTTTTATAAAAAATAATAAGCTATGGCTGGCTGTGGTGGTTCACATCTGTAATCCCAGCACTTTGGGAGGCCGAGGTGGGCAGATCACCTGAGGTCAGGAGTTCGAGACCAGTCTGGCCAACATGGTGAAACCCTGTCTCTACTAAAAATACAAAAGTTAGCCAGGTGTGGTGGGCACCTGTAATCCCAGCTACTTGGGAGGCTGTGGCAGGAGAATCACTTGAACCCAGGAGGCAGAGGTTGCAGTGAGCTGAGACTTCGCCACCGCACTCCAGCCTGGGTAACAAGAGTGAAACTCTNAAAAAAAAGCTAGTAGCCATATTTGTCAAAGGGAATCACTATTTGCAGTGACTGCTATACTTCTTAGCCCCATAGAATAGAAAATGGTATTTTAAATTGTATTACAAAAAATTTCAAACACATAAAAATTGAGGTAATACAATAGAGACCCACATGCCTACCACTTAGATTTAACAAACATCTTGCCCTATTTGCTTTATCTAGATTTTTTCCTTGCTGAGTTTTCTAGAAACAAATCCTAAATATCATGAGATTTCACCTTTTTCAGTATGTAAAAAATAAAAGTATTTCTTATATAACTATGAGATTATTACACTTATTAAAATTAACACTAACTTCCTTATAATGTCTAATAACCGATCCGTATTCAGATTTCCCCAACTGCCTCCCAAATGTATTTTTGCAGTTGGTTTGTTTCAATCAGGAATCAAACAAGATCCATAAATTGCATTTGTTCATGTTTTTGATGTCTTTTGATCCTGAATAGCTCCCTTCCCTTTTTAGGCCACTGACTTGACTGAAGAATGGTTAAATTTCCAATGGAGTATTATTAAATCCTAACAATATAAATTATTACATTTAAATTTAAATCCTTAAATATCTAGTGATTTAAATTTAAAAAGAGGTAAACTAGGTAAAGGTAAGGCCATTTTCAGGTTGAGTAATAAAGTTCCAGAAAAAACAGTCTCTTGATTTCTAATTCGCCCCCAAAAGACACAAAATGGAGATTTGTAAGTATGAGACACTGTCTCACTAGGGCCTAGCACACTGCCTGTGAAACACAAGGCCATCTATAAATATTTGTGGGCTTACTGAGGGCAGTGTGAATCCCAGAAACTCAGGATGAAAACACAGGACGGTCCTGCGAGCAGAAGGGCAGAAACACGTCTCAACATCCATTCACTTTTGTCTGCCTCTGTTTAAAATGTCTACTCATTCCCCCATGGAAATCCCACTCATGCTTCAAAGTCTAACTATCTCTTCCTTGCAAAGCCTTTTCCAATTAATCACAGTCATATCGGCATCAGATCCACTATTACATGGTTCCTCCTAAAGCACCATGTAAACTTTTCTGTCGAGTATTTACCACAATTTGTAATCGGACATGTTTTTGTGCTTATTTTACTGTCTGCTTCTTCCACTCCACCGTTTCTCCAGCTCCTAGCAAACTGCCTGACACAGAAGGAGCGTTCAATTACACGTTTTACAGAATACAGTTACTAGCAAGGGTAAAGAAATCTATATAAAAAGCTTTCCTTTTCACGGATTGGGAGTTTCTGAGAAATGCGGTAGACGTTCTAAAACTATCCAAAAATTAAGGAGCAGTGCTTCAGGCCAAAAAGAAAAATATCTGAGGTCTGAGGGGCTAGCTCCCGCACGCCAATCGCGAGTCCTGAGGTGACCCCGGGGGACTCCTTGGGGCGCTGGGGGCGGGGTTCTGCTCCACGCAGAAACAGGGCCTCCGCTAGGGCAGGGCCCCGACAGCCACGTAGGGCTTCCCCGACGCCGCCGGCTGCGGAGAGACCCTAGCGTTGCTTTACCTGGTCAGTTCTAGTAGCCAGGGATTTATCAGCCTGAATACTCTCCTTCAACTCTTCCAGCTTCCCGCTGTAGGCCAGGTTGCAGACCATTAGGTTAGACACACACCCCTCCATTTCGCTTTCCCAGTTAACTCCTTGAAGCGCGACCAACGCCCGCCTTACGTCGCCGGTTCCGACTGCCAGTCAAAACAGCCGTTAGAGCTCCACCAATCACTGGCTTCTCTCGCGCCCTTTTCCTTTCCCATCGCGCGGCCCTCTGGGAGTTGCAGTTTGAGGGCAGTTCCGGTCGGGGCGACGCCTTTGCTGCCCTCACAGACTTGGCCCCTAGCAGTGCGGGACTACATGTCCCAGGGTTCCTTGCGAGCGTCCGTAGTCAAGTTGCCGGTGGAATTGGCCCAGGATGACAGCTGGAGAATGGAGTCAGGTACGGGGAGCGGCTTTGAGTGGAACCGTGTGAAAGAGCCGGGGTGGGTAGTCGCTGTTGGGTCGTTGAGTCGGCCACACGAAACGGGTGCGGGGGCAGGGCAAGAGAGTTATGGAAGCCTAAAAGTCCTGTCCCCCAGGGTCCCTAACCTGCAGTGGCAGGCGGAAGGGACAAGGACTGGAGCTGAGTACTACCTTCTGAGCTCGAACCGGTGACTTTGGCTACCCTTCCCCTCCCTGCCACCGCCCAGGGAGTGGAAACAAGTGGGGGTTAATTACTCTGACATCTCGGCGGAGTGGCGTCAGGACAGGGTTCTACCACAGCAGTGATAGCATATGGCACAGTACTGAGGTGATGTGCCAGGGTGATGCCAAAGGCAGGGTCCGATGCCATGGGAGCCACTTGATATCTAAGAGACCTCGGTGAGTCCATAGCCTAGTGACATCACAACTTGATGAGGGTCATCTTAAGGATACTGGGCTGAGGTATTGGCACTTTAATATTACGATATTAACTATGTTATCAAGGCTTTGCTACAACTGTTAAGCTAATAGTGTTTCTTTTAATAGAAATCCCAAATAGTGCCATAGCAGAAGCAATGCAAGACTTATCCTTTATAGGGCATATCCAGAGGACATTATGCCACAACTAGGTAATGATAAGAATACTTTCAAGAAAGAGACTGATTATGTTAATGTTTATCCTGTTATAGTGTAGAACAGGAGCCGGGAAACTTTCTATAAAGAGCCAGATAGTAAATATTTTAGGCTTTGTAGGCCAAAAAGCAAAATCAAGAATATTTTGTTGGTACTTTTATGACAAGAGAGAAAACAAATTTCAACAAATGTTTATTGATGAAATTCAAAATATAATAATAGTAATTGAGTGCTTTTTTTGTAATACAAGACTACTAATAAGAAGAAAAGAATTATTTTTAGGGGATAGTATTTTGCTTAATTGGGGATCAGAGTTAGTGTTCCCTATTGTCAAAATAGATTTTAAATGTTCATCTGTTAATGCTGATCTATTATGAGATTTTTACCTATTTAATCTTTGAAAATGTCATTTTACACAGATGGGTACTGCCAAATACTGATATCAATTCATAAACATACATTTTTTCTTTTTATTTAAATGAATTTTTCAAAAATTTTAGAATAGTTTTAGATTTATAGAAAAATTGCAAGGTTAGTAGAGTTACTCAGGATAAGGTACATTTTATATATTACAAAATTCACTCATTTCAAGTGCATAATTAAATGATTTTTGGTAACATTACTGAATTGGGGCAACCATCACCATAAATCAGTTTTAGGACTTTTTTATCCCCCCAGTAAGATCTCTCATGCCCATTTATAGTTAATCAATCCTCTGTCCCACTCCCAGGCCCAGACACCCAGTAATCTACTTTTTTGTCTATAAATTTGCCTGTTCTCGACATTTTATGTAAATGAAATCATATAATATGTGGTATTTTGCATTTGATTTCTTTCACTTAGCATAATATTTTTGAGGTTCATCCATATTGTAGCATGTATCAGTACTTCCTTACTTTTTTATTGCCGAATACTATTCCATTTTATGGATATAACATATTTTTGTCTATCTACTTGCCATTTGATAGGCACACAACTTTCCAGTTTTTGGCTACTATGACTAGTGCTGCTAAGAAGATTAGTATGTAAATCTTTGCATGGATATATTTTTTCATTTCTCTTTGATAGATACTTAAGGGTAGAGTTACTGGATCACAGGGAAAATTTATGTTGAACTTCTTAAGAAACTGTAAAACTGTTTTCCAAAATGACAACAACATTTTGCACTTCCACTAGCAATGTATGAGAGTTCCTGTTTCTCCACATCCTTGCCAACATTTGTTATTTACTATGTTTTTTATTATAGCCATCCTAAGTGGGTGTAAAATGATGTCTCATTGTGGTTATAATTTATAATATGGTGAGCTTATTTCCATGTGCTTATTAGCCATTTGTATATCTTCTTCAGTGAAGTCTGTTATATCTTTTTACCATTTTTAAATTGGGTTGTCTTTTTATTGTTGAGTTGTAAGGACTGTTTATGTATTCTAGATCAAGTCCCTGACAGATATATGATATGCACAAATGTTCTCTCAGTTTGCTGCTTGCCTTTTTCTTTTCTTGATGTGTCTTTTGAAGTGAAAACGTTTTGAATTTCGGTGAGGTGCAATTTATCATTTTTCTTTCTTTCATGGACCATTCTTTTGGTGTTGTACTTAAGAAGTCTTTGCCTAATTGCAAGGTCTCAGTGATTTTCTCCAATGTTTTCTTCTAAAAGCTTTATTACTTCATCTCTTACATTTATATATGTATATACACACATATATATGTATACATATATACACATATGTATATATATACACATATATATGTATACATATATATGTATACATATATGTATATATATACACATATATGTGTATACATATACACATATATGTGTGTGTGTGTATATATATATATATAATTTTATTTTTGAGCCAGAGTCTTGCTCTTTCACCCACACTGGAGTGCAGTGGCGCGATCTCGGCTCACTGCAACCTCTGCCTCCCTGGTTCAAATGATTCTCCTGCTGCAGCCTCCTGAGTAGATGTGATTACAGGCACCAGCCACCATGCCCAGCTAATCTTTGTATTTTCAGTAGAGATGGGGTTTTGCCTTGTTGGCCAGGCTAGTCTTTAACTCCTGACCTCAGGTCATCCACCAGCTTCGGCCTCTCAAAGTGCTGGGATTATAGACGTGAGCCACATCTCTTACATTTAAGTATATGATTCATTTTGAGTTCATTTTTCTCTGTAATGTGAGGTGAGAAGCTAAATTCATCTTTTCACATGGAGATATAGAAATTGTCCTTGCACCATTTGCTGAATCTCTTAACAACTTATATTGCTGTACTATCTTTGTCACAACTAATAAACCCACATTGGTATATTGCTATTAACTATACCCCATGCTTTTTTTTTTTTTTTTGACCTTGACAGTTTTAAGGAGTACTGGTCAGGTACTTTGTAGAAAATTCCTCAATTTGGGTTTGTCTGATATATTTTTTATGCTTAGACTGATTTTATATGTTTGGAAGAAAGTCTGCAGAAGTCAAGTACCACATTCTCATCATATACTATCAAGGTTACACAAACATGATTTTAATTGAGCATATTCATTGCTTGGAATAGAATTCTATTCTTCTCTTAATAGTGCCTTTTAGCATTATATGTCAGATTAACCACTTCCAATTGAAACTTTGGTGAAAGCTGCTCAATTGCACAGTTAAATGGATTTTGGAATATGGAAATAACCTTTGCACTTGCTTCAAGGTCCAAAAACTGCTACTGGAACTGTAGTCTGAACTCAGAAAATTTTTATGCTGCAAACTTGTGTGAAAATAGAGATCTTGCTTCTTGTTTTGAATTTTATTTCATTTTATTTTATTTAAGATGGGGTCTCACTCTGCCACCCAGGCTGGAGTGCAGTGGCACAATCTTGGCATACTGCAACCTCTGCCTCCCTGGCTCAAGTGATTCCCCTGCCTCAGCCTTTGGAGGTGCATGCCACCACACCCAGCTAATTTTTGTATTTTTAGTAGAAACAGGGTTTCGCCATATTGACCAGGCTGGTCTCCCAACTCCTGACCTCAGGTGATCCTCTCAAAGTGCTAGGATTACAAGTATGAGCCACTGTGCCTGGCCTATTTTTATTTTTTATTTTTTGAGATGGAGTCTTGCTGTGTTGCCCAGGCTGAGGTGCAGTGGCATGATCTCAGCTCACTGCAGGCTCCACCTCCCAGGTTCCATTGATTCTCCTGCCTCAGCCTCCCAAGTAGCTGGGATTACAGGCGCATGCCACCACACCAGGCTAATTTTTGTATTTTCAGTAGAGACAGGGTTTCATCATATTGGCCAGGCTGGTCTTGATCTCCTGACCTCAGGTGATCCGCCCACCTAGGCCTCCCAAAGTGCTGGGATTGTAGGCATAAGCCACCAAGCCTGGCCTATTTATTTTTTATTGAAACAGGGTCTTCCTCTGTTGCCCAGACTGGAGTGCAGTGGCATGACCACCTCCACAGCTCAAACGATCTTCTCACCTCAGCCTCTAGAGTAGCTGAGACTACAGGCATGCACCAATACACCTAGCTAATTTATGATTTTTTGTAGATACAAGGTCTCACTATGTTGCCCAGGCTGGTCTTGAAATCCTGGGTTCAAGTAATCCTCCCACCTAGGTCTCCCAAAGTGCTGGGATTACAGGTGTGAGCTACCATGTGCAGCTGAGATTTCGTTTATTTATTCTGGTTACTTATCTAGGAGTAGAATTGCTGGGTCATATCAGGACTCTATGTTTAACTTTTTGAGAAACTTTCAGACTCTTTACAAAAGTGGCTATACCATTTTACCTTCCCATCAGCAATGTTTGAGGGTTCAGATTTATCCACTTTTTTTTTTTTTTTTTTTTACAGAGTCTCACTCTGTAGTCCAGGCTGGAGTGCAGTGGCATGATCTCGGCCCACTGCAACCTACGCTTGCCAGATTCTAGTGATTCTTGTGCCTCAGCCTCCTGAGTAGCTGAGATTACTGGCATGTACCACCACGCTGGCTAATTTTTGTATTTTCAGTAGAGATGGGTTTTTGTCATATTGGCCAGGCTGATCTGGAACTCCTGTCATCAAGTGATCTGCCCACTTTGGCCTCATACAATTCTGGGATTACAGGTGTGAGCCAATGCACCCAGCCAAATTTCTCCATATCTTTACCAATACTTATTAACATCTATCTTTTTAATTATAGGCATTCTAGTGAGTGTAAAGTGGTATTTCATCGTGATTTTATTGTTTTGACTTGTGACAGCACAGGAAGTGGATAAAGCATCTTGACATTACTTGTGATTTAAACAATATTAATTGTCAAAATGACTTCACTACAGTTTAAGTTTCACATATAAGCATTGTTTTGCCTTGTAATTTTAGGGTGAATTCATTAATAACCATTATCAAGCCTGCATCAAAAGTTAATTTCCAAAGCCATTAAGTGTTCCCTACCGGTGTTTGAAGGTGGTTCTTCCAACCATTTACAAATGTGAGAATCATTCATACCTTGCTTGCCACACAAAAACATGAGATGGGCTGAATTTAGCCTGTCAGTCATAGTTGGTATAGAGCAGAAGTGCGGTGTATGTAGTAGTTATTCAATAAATACTTATCTAGTTGATTATGGAGGTACAGTAGGCCTGTGTTGTATTCACAAAGTATTGGGTATAGTGACGTTTCACCATAATCATGCATCAAGTACTTGGATCTGATTGCTACAAACAGCTGGAAAAACAATTCCAAGTGCCTTTCCTACTGAGTGACTTGTTTGGGTTATCTTCTTTTATAAACAGTATACTTTGCTTTTATTTTATTTGATGTGACATGGTAGTTAACTTTCAATTCCGAGTCCTTTAAGGCCAAGGGTAAGTTATCTTTGACTTTTTGAAAGCTGCAAGAAAAATAGGTTTTAGAGGAGAAGATCTCTTCTCTTTTGTGGCTTGCCCCAAGTTATGAAGGAATGATGTGGTTGCTGTTTATGTCCATTAAGAGACAAAGGGGGCCCTGTTAGGGTCTGACTCCCTTGCTACTCTTATGATTGAATGTTCCCTATTGTGTTTTCCACTGAAATCCTGGATTCTATTCTAGACACTAGAACAAGCTAAGTTCATCTTCCAGACTTGAAGAATAATGCCAATAATAACTAGCATTTATAGATCACATTGTCAGATACTGAACTTATCTTATGTAATCTTCACATCAGCTCTATGAGGTCAGTTCTATGATCCTGCAGGCCCTATCTTTTTTTAAAATGAGAAAATAGGCACAGAGAGTGAAGTTACATGCCCAAGGTCACACAGTTTAGTTGGAGCTATAGTAGAAATCCAGGCGATTCTGCCCCCAAGTCCTGCTACTTAACCACTGCAACATGCTGCAAAATATTGCTGAAAATGGAATTATGTGTAAATGAAATCCCAAATAATGCAACACAAAATGCTGTCAGAGTTCTTTGGGCTGTAACTCTACCTGTGATTTTGGGGAAATGACAAGATTTTCATGTTCTAGAACAACACTGTCCAATGGAACTTTCTGTGGTGATGGTAAACTTCTATATGCTGTTCTAGTATGGTAACCATAACCACCTGTTGCTCTTAAAGACTTGCAGCATGTCTGGGAGCTGAATTTTTAATGTCATTTAATTTTAATTGTTTTACATGTAGATAGTTTTTTGTGGTTCATTATTAATCATTTTGGACAGTGCAGAGAGAGAGCATTTCCTCCCACTTGTTCCTTTCTAATTAACACTAAATATTTTACCCAATGCAAATATTCTTTCCATAGCACAACAGGAAATAAATATATTCTATACTGAAAACAACTTGAGGGTATATGCAAATCAATTAACTGCATGACAGTTGCAGGAACAGGTTCTGTGTTATCCATCATGAAACATATCCATTCCCAGCACTTACTAGTTAAGATTCCATAACTGGCTCAGAAACCCTTTGCAATTGATTTTTCACTGCTTACAAATGTAATTTATGTGGTTTGTTGCACTTTACAATTGTCAGTTGGTTGGTTTAAGATGAGACATTTTAATCTGTGGCTCTAATTTTTTTAATCCTGTGTTTTGATCCTACATTTTAAATGTCCTTGGTATTATATGTCACTGGCCTATACAAACCTTCCCCATTTAAAAGCAGTCTCTTCACAAAACTGGCAAACTGTTATAGGCTATTATAACAAAAAACTTTATGTTTACTCTCTGAGTTTTAGCTTCCACACACTTGTTTTAAGTTATTTGCTTATAAAGTGGTTTCTTTTTTTAAATATGTTTTATTATGAATAATAAAAGACTCGCAAGAATTTGCAAAGGTAGTACAGAAAGGCCCTATATAATCCTCATCTGGGTTACTTCAATCATTACATTTCACATAATTGTAATACAATATCAAAACCAGGAAATCGATATTGGAATGATCTATGTGTATAATTCTCTGTTCTTTTATGGTGTGTAGATTTGTTTAACCATCATCACAATCAAGAAATATTCCATCGTAGCCGGGCGCGGTGGCTCAAGCCTGTAATCCCAGCACTTTGGGAGGCCGAGGCGGGTGGATCACGAGGTCAAGAGATCGAGACCATCCTGGTCAACGTGGTGAAACCCCGTCTCTACTAAAACTACAAAAAATTAGCTGGGCATGGTGGTGTGTGCCTGTAATCCCAGCTACTCAGGAGGCTGAGGCAGGAGAATTGCCTGAACCCAGGAGGCGGAGGTTGCGGTGAGCCGAGATCGCGCCATTGCACTCCAGCCTGGGTAACAAGAGCGAAACTCTGTCTCGAAAAAAAAAAAGAAAAAAAAAAAAAAAAAGAAATATTCCATCTTTCCTGTGCTACCTCTTTATAGTCACACCCACCACCTACCCCCACCATTGATAACCCCTGACAAATGCTAATTTGTTCTCCTTTTCTATAATTGTCCTTTTAAGAATTTTATATATAATTAAAATGATTTAATTTTTAGAATCATGAAGTATATGATCTTTTCCATTATTTTTCATTCAGCATAATACATTTCAGACTCATTCAGATTGATATCAATAGTTCATTCCCTCTTATTGCTGAGAAATATTCTATGATATGGAGGTACCAAAGTTTGTTTAACCATTCTTGTATTGAGAGACAATATAAAATTTACAGTTTTTGGCTATTACAAAGAAAACTCATATTAACATTGAGTACAGAGTTTTCTGTAGATGGAAGTTTTCATCTGTCTGAGATAAATGCCCAGGAGAGCAATGACAAGATGTGATGGTAAATACATGTTTAATTTTAAAAGAAACTGGCAAACTATTTTTCCAAAGTGGCTGTACCATTTTGTATTCTCATCAGCAATGGTATGAGAGATCTAGTATCTCCACATCCTTTCCAGCATTTGGTATTGTCACTATTTTTTTTTTTTAAGTTTTAGCCATTGTGTTAGGTGTGTAGTGCTATATTACTGATTTTATTTGCATTTATCTAATGGCTAATAACGTTCAACAGCTTTTCATGTGTTTATTTGTCGTCTCCATATCTTCTTCAATTAAATATCTCTTTATATCTTTGGCCCATTTTCTAATTGTATTGCATTGTTTGTTTTACTGTTGAGTTTTGAGAGCGCTTTATATGTTCTAGATACCAGTTCTTTGTCAGATATGTAGCTTAAAAATGTTCTCTTCCAGTCTGTGCCTTGTCTTTTCATCTTCATAGGATTTTCCACAGAGAAAGAGCTTTTAATTTTTATGACATTCAACTTATTGATTTTTTCCCTATTATTGATTTTGTTTTTGTTGTTACATCCAAGAACTCTTCACCAAGTCCTAGGTCTCAAATATTTTCTCCTAGATTTTCTTCTGAAAATATTATAGTTTTACATTTTACATTCAAGTCCATGATCCATTTTAAGTCAATATTTGGCATAAAATATGAAGTTTAGGTCAAGGTTAATTTTTTTGGATTATTGATATCCAGTTGCTTCAGCTCCATTAAATTGCTTTTGCACTGTAGTAAAATATGAGTATGCCAGACTTGTGTATATCTGTTTCTGAGTTTTCATATCTGATTCATTGATCTACATATGTGTCCCTCTGCCATACCACAATGTTGAATACTATAGCTCTATAATAAATCTTAAAATTTGATAGAGTGATTCCTCTATCCTTTTCCAAGATATCCTTTTTCAAGTTTAGATAGTTCCCCCTTGGTTTCTAGTTTTCTGAGAGTGTTTATCATGAATAAATATTGAATTTTGCCAAATAGCTTTGCATCAATTTATCAATTGATGATCTTGTGATTTTTCTTCTTCAGTTTGTTACTGAAGTGGATTACATTAATTTATTTTCGAATGTTGACCTAGCTTTGCATCCTTGGATAAAACGTATTTGGATGTGATGTATAATTTTTTAATATGTTGCTGAATTATATTTGCTAGTATTTTCTGGGGATTTTTGCCTCTATCCATGAATGATATTGGTTTGCAATTTAATTTTTTGGTACCGTCTTTGTCTGATTTAGGTATCAATGCAATATTGGCCGTATAATAAGAGTTGGGATGTACTCCTTCCTCTTCCGTTTTCTAGAAGACATTGTATAATATAAGTGTTAATTCTTCTTTAAGTATTTGGTAGAAGGCTGCAGTGAAATCATTCAGGCCCAGATGATTTCAAAGAAAAAATATTTTTTTGGAGTTTTAAAATTATATATTCAATTTTCTTAATACTTACCAAGCTATTCAAATGACCTAATTTCTATTGAGGTAATTGTGGTTGTTTGTGCTTTTCAAGGAATTTATCCAGCTTATCTAAATTATCTACTTTATACATGCATATTTGTTGTAGTCATCCCTTTTGGTGTTTGCAAGGTCTATAAATATATCTCCTGTTTCATTCCTGATATTGATGATTTGTGTCCTTTCTTTTTTTATTTGTCAGATTTGCTAGAGGTTTGTGAATTTTATGAGCTTTTCGGAGAACTACCTCTTTGTTTCATTGATGTTCTCCATTGATTTTCAGTTTTCAATTTCATTAACTTCTGCTCTTTTTTCCTTGCTTCTGCTTGCTTTCAGTTTAATTTGCTCTTTTCTAATTCCTTATAGTAGGAAATTAGATGATTAATTTCAGCATTTCCTCTTCTCTAAGTTAAGCATTTAGTGCTATGAATTTCCAACTCAGCACTGCTTTAGCTGCATGTCATGTATTTTTTAATCACAGTAAAAAAGCATAGCATGAGATCTACTTCTTAAACTTTTAAGTGTACAGTGCAATATTGTTAACAATAAACACAATGTTGTACAGCAGTACTCTAGAAATTTTTTATTTTGAACGACTGAAACGCTATACTTATTAAACAGCAACTCCCCATTTCCCACCCCTCACCAGCCACCTGGCAAATACCATTTTACTTTCTGTTTCTATGAGCATAACTAGTTTAGATAACTTATAGTAAGTGGGATCATGAGATTTTTGCCCTTCTGTGTCTGGCTTATTTCATTTAACATAATGTCTTCAAAGTTCTTCCATATTGTAGCATATGACAAGCTTTATTCCTTTTTATGGCTGAATAACATTCCGTTACAAGTATATACCACATTTGCTTCATCCATTTATCTGTGGATTGACATTAGGTTGTTTCCACCTCTTGGATATTGTGAATAATACTGCAATGAACATAGGAGTGCAAATACCTCTTCAAGATGCTGATTTCAATTCTTTTGGATATATCCCTAGAAGTGGGATTGTGGGATCATATGGGAAATTTTGGTTTTTTAAGGAACCTCCATATTCTTTTCCATACCAACTGCACCATTCTACACCCACACCAGCAGTGCACAGGGTTCCAATTTCTCCACATTCTTGCCAGCACTATTTTTTGTTTTTTGGATAATGGCCATCCTTAGAGTTATGAAGTTATACTTCATTGTTGTTTTGGTTTGTATTTCCCTGACAATTAGTGATGCTGAGCATCTTTTCATATACCTGTTGGTCGTTTGCATATCTTCTTGGAGAAATGTATATTCAAGTCCTTTGCTCATTTTTTAATTGAATTATTTGGTGAGGTTTTTTGTGGTGTTGTTATTGAGCTAAATAATTTAGATATTGAACCCTATCAGATGGTTTGCAAATATTTTCTCCCATTCTGTAGGTTACCTTTCATTCTGTTGTTTCCTTTGCTGTACTGAAGCTTTTTAGTTTGAGGTAGTACCACTTGTCTGTTTTTACTTTTATTGCCTGTACTTTTGGTGTCATATATAAGAAATCATTGCCAAGACCAATGTCATGATGCTTTCCTTCTATGTTTTCTTCTAGGACTTTTGCAGTTGCAGGTCTTACGTTTAAGTTTTTAATTCATTTGTAGTTGATTTAATATATAGTGTGAAATAAACATCCACTTTAATTTTTTTGCCTGTGGGTATAAAGTTTTACTAGCACCATTTGTTTTTATTGTGGAGGGTGTTGGGCTGGATCTTTGCCCTTTTTTTTCAAAAACTTTTAAGTTCCTGGTTACCAACCTGCAGGATGTGCAGGTTTGTTACATAGGTAAATGTGTGTCATAGTGATTTGCTGTACAAATCAACCCATCACCTTGGTATTAAGCCAAATATCCATTAGCTATTCTTCCTGATGCTCTCCTTCCTGACAGGCCCCAGTGTGTGTTGTTTGCCCCCCACATGTCCATGTGTTCTCATCATTCAGCTCTCACTTATAAGTGAGAACATGTGGTGTTTTGTTTTCTGTTCCTGTGTTAGTTTGTTGAGGATAATGGCTTCCAGATCCATCCATGTCCCTGCAAAGGACAGAATCTTATTCTTTTTTATGGCTTCACAGTATACTGTAGTGTAGATGTACCACATTTTTTTTTTTATCCAGTGTATCATTGATGGGCATTTGGGTTGATTCTATGTCTTTGCTATTGTGAGTAGTACTGAAATGAACATATGTGTACTAGCACCATTTGTTGAACAAACTACCCTTTTCCCCACTGTGTGTTTTTGGAACCATCATTGGATACTAGATGACTGTATATGTATGGATTTATGATCAAGTTCTCTGTTCTGTTCCATTGGTCTATATGTCTGTCTTTATGACAGTACCATACTGTTTTGATTACTGTAGCTTTGTAATATGTTTTGAAATAAGAAAGAGTGAGGTCTCCAACTTTGTTCTTCTTTCTTATGATTATTTTGAATTATGTGCAGTCCTTTGTGTTTCCATATAAGTTTTAGGATTATTTTTCATTTCTGCAAAAAATGTCATTGTGATATTCATAGAATTGCATTGAATCCATAGATTACTTTGGGTAGTATGTACATTTTAATAATATCGAGCCCTCCAATCCAAGAACATGGGATGTCTTTCTACTTGTTTGTATGTTCTTTAATTTCTTTCAGCAATGTTTTGAAATTTTCAGCATACAAGGCTTTCACTTTCTTAGTTAAGTTTATTAATATTTTTTGATGCTACTCTAAATGAGACTGTTTTCTTAATTTCTTTTTCTTATTGTTGTTAATGTATTGAAATGCAACTGATATTTATATGTTGATTTTGTATCTTGCAACTTTGCTCAATTTATTAGTTCTAATAGTTTTTTTATGGGGAATCTTTAGGATATTCTACATATAAGAGCATGCCATCTGCAAAAAGAAATAATTTTACTTTCCTTCCAATTTGGATGTCTTTTATTTATTTTTCTTGCCTAACTGCTCTGTTTTTGCAAGCAATTTCAAAACTTGCCTATTATTCTGTTTTGCTCTGGCCTTTTCTTGCCTAATTGCCATAGTACTTTCAGTGCTGTGTTGAATAGGAGTGGGTGAGAACCAGCATCCTTGTCTTGATCCTCATCTTAGTGAAAAATTTTCGTTTTTTTACAATTGAGTATGATGTTTTCTGTGGGCTTTTTATATATGGACTTTATTATATTGAGGCAATTTTCTTCCATTTGTAGTTTGTTGAGTGGTTTTATCCTGAAAGGGTGTTGAATTTTGTCAGATACTTTTATCTGTTGAGATGATCATGTGATTTTTAATGTTCATTCTGTTAATGTGAGTCCCACTGATTGAATTTTATATGTTGAACCATCGTTGCATCCCAGGGATAAATCCCACTTGTTCATGGTGATCCTTTGTGCTGTTGAATGAGGTTTGGTATTATTTTCATGAGGATTTTTGAATTCTTTAGTTTGGTGTAAAAGTAATTGTGGTTTTTGCAATTGAAAGTAATGACAAAAACAGCAATTACTTTTACACCAAACTAATATATTCAGCAGGAGTACTGGCCTATAGCTTTTTTTTTTTTTTTTTTTTTTTTTTTTTTTTTTTTTTTTTTTTTTTTTTTTTTTTTTTTTTTTTTTTTTGTTTGGAATATCTTTTCCTGGTTTTGGTGTCAGGGTAATGCTGGCCTAATAAAATGAGTTTGGAAGTGTTCCTTTCTCTTTAATTTTTTGGAACTGTTTGAGAAATATTGGCATATGATTCAGTCTTGGTAGGTTATATGTTTCTACAAATTTATCCATTTCTTCTAGGTTATCCAATTTATTGGATTATAATTGTTCAGAGTAGTCTCTTATAATCCCTTTAATTTTTGTGGCATCAGTTGTAACACTCCATTTCTCACGTTATTTTTTGAATCTTCTTCTTTTGTTCTTTATTAATCTGGCTAATGTTTTGTAAATTTTGTTTATCTGCCAAAAAAAAGAACAACCCAGCTCATTGTTATGTTGATTTTTTTCTTTTCTGTATTTTGTTTCCACTCTAATCTAATTTATTTCATTCCTTATGCTAACTTTGGACTTACTTAAGGCTTCTTTTACTAGTTCATGGAGACATAAAGTTACTTTGAGATCTTTCTTTTTTTAAAAAATGTAGACCTCTACTTCTATAAGCTTCCCTTTTAGTACTATTTTAGCTGCATCCCATAAGTTTTGGTATGCTGTTTTTGTTTTTTATTGGGGAAAGATATTTTCTGATATCACTTTAAATTTCTTCTTTGACCTATTAGTAGTTTAAGATTGTGTTGTTTGATTCCCACATATATGTGAATTTTCCAGTTTTCCTTCTGCTGTTAATTTCTAGTTTTATTCTATTGCAGTTGGGAAATATACTTGGTAAGATTTCAATCTTTTGATATTTCTTAAGACATGTTTTGTGACCTAATGTGTGGTCTCTTCTGGAGAATGTTTGGTATATGCTTGAGAAGAATGTATATTCTTATGCTGTTGAATGAAATATTCCATATATGTCTGTTAGGTCCATTTGTTCAAGTCCTCTGTTTCTTTCTTGACCTTAATCTGGATGTTATATACATTATTGAAAGTAGGGTACTAAAATCCCCTACTGTGATTGTATTGCTGTCTGTTTCTCCCCTCAATTGTATCAATGTTAGAGTCATATGTTTGGGTACTCTTGTGTTAGGTGCATATATATTTATAGTATCGCCTGGTGATTTGACCATTTTTATCATTATATTATATAATGTCCTTCTTTGTTTCTTTTAACAGGTTTTTACTTAAACTCCATTTTGTTTGATATAAATATGGTAATCCTGCTCTCTTTCGGTTACCTTTTACATGGAATATAAATTTTTAATTCTTTCATTTTCAACCTAGGTATGTCATTAAATATAAAATGAGTCTCTTGTAGGCAGTATATAGTTGGATCTTGTTTTTTAAAACCATTTGGCCACTCTATATATTTTGACTGGGGAGTTTAAACCAGCTATATTTAAAGTAATTATCGATGATAGGGAAGGACTTACTATTGCAATTTTGTTTATTGTTTTCTATCTTGTAGCTTTTTTGTCCCTCCTTTCCTTTCTTCCTCTCTTCCTTTGGGTTTCATTGATTTTTTGGTAGCGACATGCTTTGATTTTTTTCTCACATTCTTTTGTGTATCATTTAAAAGGATTTTCTTTGAGGTTACCACGGAGCTTAAAGAAAACATCTTATGATTATAACAATCTATTTTAAGCTGAGATAAATTTAACTTCAATTGCATGTAATACTTTAATCTTTTATATTGTCCATCCCACACTTTGTTATTGATGTCACAAATTACATTTTTATATTGTGTATCCATTAACATGTTTGTATAGTTATATGTGTGTGTGTGTGTGTGTGTGT
>NW_016107504.1:1757683-1843512 GCF_001604975.1 Cebus imitator
AGACAGAGTTTCTCTCTTGTCGCCCAGGCTGGAGTGCAATGGTGCAATCTTGGCTCAGTGCAACCTCTGCCTCCAGGGGTCAAGAAATTCTCCTGCCTCAGCCTCCCAAGTAGCTGGGATTTCAGGTGCCCGCCACCATGCCCGGCTAATTTTTGTATTTTTAGTAGAGATGGGGTTTCGCCATGTTGGCTAGGCTGGTCTTGAACTTCGGACCACAGGTGATCTACACACTTTGGTCTCCCAAAGTACTGGGATTACAGGCATGAGCTGCCACACCCGGCCAATTTTTATATTTTTGTTTTTTAACTTCTATACTAAAATTAAAAATTATTTACTCACCACTATTACAGTGTTACAGTATTCTGTATTTTTCTACATATTTAGCTTTACCAGTAAGATTTATGCTTTCACGTTGCTGTTGAGCATCTTATTATTTCAACTCAAAGGTCTCTCTTTAGCATTTCTTGTCAGGCAGTTGTAGTGGTGAAGAAATTCTTCAGCTTTTGTTCATGTGGGAAAGTTTTTATTTCTCCTTTATTTTTGAAGGATAATTTTATGTAATATTCCTGGTAGTCAGGTTTTTTTTTTTCTTTCAGCACTTTGATTATTCCATTCCCTTCTGTCCTGCAACGTTTCTGGTGAGAAACTCACAGATAATCTTGTGGTGAATTCCTTGTGCATGATGAGCTGCTTTTCTTTTGCTGCTTTTAAAATTCTCCTTAGACTTTTGACAATCTGATTATAATATTTCTCACTGTGGATTTCTTTGGGTTCATCCTACATGGAGTCTGTTGGGCTTCTTAAATCTAGGTGTCCATTTCCTTTCCGAGATTTGACACAGGGAAACATGCTCACCAGTCAGCTCAGCTAGAGATTCTGGGGGCCTTTGAAACCTTTTTGGAGGATACATGACTTCTCTGGGCATGTGTAGGTCACTTCTCAATTAGAAGCTTACGAGTTTCTTTTATAGAAGCTTATAATCACTTGCTCCCTCTGTTGTCTACGACACTGCAAGTTTTCTGGTTCTATAGAAATCAGCCTCCTCTCTTTTTGTTCTCAGTAGTCATCAGGTATCTAATGTGTGTTAGCTTCTTTAAGTCAGTGCCCCAAGTCAGGTGAGACCTATACTAGTACTTTAGGCAGCCTGATGAAAAGTCAAAATGCTGATGAACATTCTACTTGTTTCCCTCCCTCCTGAGGAAGAAGCCTTAAGTTGTGTATCTCCTCCCAACTGTACTGACCTGTGCTGGCCAGAGCAGGTCACCCAACACCTTCCTTTGTTCTTAGCAGCCTCAAGGCAGCCAAAGTTTTGTCAGTACGTCCAGTGGGGCAAAATAGAAACCACTTCTTGGTTCCATGAGCAGCCCTCCAAAAAGACAGAACATTGAAAACTTTCTACAGTCTTTGTTTTCTCCCCTGAAATTGAAGGCTGGAATGTTGTTTTTTGGTGCTGAGCTGTGCCAACTTGGGAGAGGGGCTGATGCACATAAGGTGAGATTGTCCTTCCTACTGATTTTAATGTGGTTGTTCTTGACTTTGTGTTGCCTTACCTAGGGTATGCAATTTCTTAACTGACTTCTGGAATTCTCATAAAAGTATTTTACTCAATATATCATTGTTAAATTGGTCTTCCTGTAGGGGAACAAGGGCCGAAACTTCCTATTCTGCCATCTTGCTCCTATGTTACATATTTCAATATGTTGTATTTTCATTTTCATTCCATTCTATGTATTTTTTTTTTTTAACTTCCCTAAGACTTCCTCTTTGACCAAAGGATTGTTTAGAGGTGTGTTGTTTAATTTCCAATTGTTTGGAAACTTTCTTGTTTTCTTTCTTGTTATTGAGTTCTAGTTTGATTCCATTATAGTTAGATAAATACTTTGCTATAAAAACCTTACTTCCCTTTAAGTCTCTTTACTTTTCCCCATCTATAGTATAGTTTTCTTAAATATTTCTTCTGTATATTTTTAGAATCACATCAGAAAAATGTTATGATTTTTGCTTTAGCTCTCAAATATAATTTAGAAAACTGAAAAAAGAAGCAAAGTCTGTTGTATTTGGTAATATTTTTTACTCTTTCTATTTTTTTCCTTCCTTCATGATATTCAAAGAGTCCTTCTTTTATCTTTCCTTTCCAATTCACAAATGTCCTTTAGCTATCCGTTTCTTTACGTATGTCTGCTGGCAACAAATTCTTAGTGTTTCTTTGCCTGAGAGTGTCTTGATTTTCCCCTAAGGGATATTTTCACTGGATATGCAAATTTGGATTGATAGTTTCTTTCTCTTAGCACTTGAAAAATGTGCCATTTCCCTTTGGACTCCATGGTTCCTGTTAATAAATCTGCTCTCATTAAAAGTGCCTTTTTTCTGTAAGTACGGTATTTCTTTTCTCTCACTGCTTTCAAGATTTTTTTCTTTTTCTTTAGCTTTCAGGAGTTTGATTATGATGTGTCTTACTGTGGAATTCTTTGGATTTATCTTATTGGGTTTGTACAGCTTCTTGAATCCATAGGTTTATGTCTTTTGCCAAATTGGGGAGATTTTTGTATTAATTAGCTTGATTTAACCATTCCACAATGTATACACATATCAAAATGTCATGTTGTGTAACATAAATAGATACAATTTTATTTGTCAATTAACAAAATTAATTAATTGATTTTTAAATATTTAGGAGATTTTCACCTTTTTTAAAAAAATACTTTTTAGCCCCACACTGTTTCTCTTCTCCTCCTGGAACTCAGATGATATGAATGTGTAATGTATCGTTAGAGTCCCATGTGTCCCTGAAGCTCTGTTTACTTTTTTCAGTTTATTTTCTCTCTGTTGTTCAGATTGAATAAGTTCTATTGTTCTGTGATAAGTTTACTGATTCTTTTTTCAGTCTCCTTTTTCCTATTCAGCCCATTCAGTGAGTATTTCATTTTGGTGATTGTGTTTTACAGGTCGAAAGCTTGCATTTGCTCCTCCTTTATGTCTTTTATTTCTATGCTGAGACTTTCTTTTTATAAAAATATTTGTTTGCAGCATGTTTGTAATTGCTTGTTGAAACCTTTTTAAGATGACTGATTTAAAATCCTTGTTAGATTAATTCCAATCTATGTCATATCAACGTTGGTGTCTGTTGAATCTCTTTTCTCATTCAAGTTGAGATGTACCTGGTTCCTTTTATCATGAGTGATTTTCTATTGTATCTTGGACATTTTATGAGACTCTGGATTTTATTTTAATCTTCTGTTTTAGTAGGCCTACTTTGACATCATTCTGGTGGGGGAATGGGAGCACAGTTTTATTACTCAGGTAGAGGTGGGAGTCAAGTTTCCTTACTCACCACCCATTGATACCCAGGATAGGGGTAGGGATGCCATTATTACTAGGTAGGAGTGGAATTTCAGGATCCTCACTAGGCCTCCACTATCACCACTGACGCCTCCTGAGGCATCCACTGATAGGCTTCCACAACCATCATATGCTGGAGTACTTATTACTGCCTGGCAGGGATGAAAGTCCCAGATCTCCATTCAGTCATTTCTGAAACCACCTCAGGGAGAAGGGGATGTGTGACTACTTAAAACCAGTTGAAGCTAGAAATCTAGGCTCCTTACTTGATTTCTGCTGAGGGGAGTGGAGACAGGAGTGTAGTTTTTTTTCTGTGGTGTTTGCCTTGGGTAGGGAAATTATTATCTAAAAGTTTTCTGTCTTTCTAGGCTACCCCCTTTCTGTTCCTTTGGCTAGAGATAGCCAGATTTTTGAGGCACTTTTAAAAAAAATTTTGCACCCATTGACATTGCTGGGTTGCTAGCTTCTCCATCACCAGGTCCAGGATACATTACTCAAAAACAAATCCAGGGAGAAAATATTTGGAAATCATACATCTGTTAAGGGGTTAATATTCAGAATATATAAAGAACAACAAAAAAATTAAATAACCTGATTAAAAATGGGCAAATAATTGAATAGATAATTATCTAAAGATGATATACAAATGGCCAAAAAGCATATAAAAAGATGATCAACATCATTAATTTTCAGAGAAATGCAAATCAAAATTATAATCAGGTATCACCTCACACTCATTAGGATGACTATAGAAAATAATAAGGGTTGATAAGGATATGGAGAAATTAGAACCCCTGGGCACCACTGGTGAGATTGTAAAATGGTACAAGTGCTATGGAAAACAGTCTGGTGATTTCTAAAGAAATTGAAAATAGAACTGCCATATGATCCAGCAATCTCACTTGTGGATATATATCCAAAGGTACTGAAAGCAGGGTCTCAAAGAGATATTGCACACCCATGCTCATAGCAGCAATATTTTAAATAGCCAAGAAGTAGAAGTGACCCAAATATCTATTGATAGATAAATGGATAAAGAAAAAATATATATCTCAGTCACAAAAAGGCAAATACTGTGTGATTCCACTTATATAAGGTATCTAAAGTAGTCAAATTAATAGAAAGATAAAATAGAAGGCTAGTTGCCAGGGATTAGGGGTAAGAGGAAATGGGAAGTTGTAGTTTAATGGGTATAGAGTTTCATATTTGTAAGATAAAAGAGTTCTAGAGATCTGTTTCACAACAATGTGAATATACTTAACACTACTAAACTGTACACTTAAAAATAATCAAGAGGATAAAATTTATGGTTTATATTTTTCACCACAATAAAAAAAAGCTAAAAATAAAGAAGTATACTAATGAAGGTAGTGATCACAGTTATTTTTCCCATTCCTAACTAAATTTTTACTAGGAGAAAGTCTATAACTAACTCAATATCCATATTTTCATTAAGTTACCACTTCTATATTCTGGTTCCAAGAAAAGATAGAACAGATGCACTTTCCCCTATTTATCTCTCTATCTAAAAACACAGGACATTGTAAATACATAAATATATACATATCTCATACATCTCTGACAGGTAAATAGAAGGCAGGTGACTTTTTCTATTCCTGGTGGCTAGGAATCTCAAGATCCAAGTAACAATAGTTTCTCCCATTCTGGAAGTTGCCTTTTCACTCTGTTGGTTGGATCCTTTGATGCACAAAAGATCTTAAGTTTGATAGTGTCCCATTTGTCTATTTTTGTTCTTGTTGCCTGTGTTTTTGATGTCATATCCAAGAAATTATCACCAAGTCCAATATCATGAAGCTTTTCTCATATGTGTTCTTCTAGGTATTTTACAGTTTTAGGTCTTATGTTTAGGTCTTTAATCTATATTTAGTTAATTTTTGTATATGGTATATGCTAAGGGTCCAACTTCATACTTTTGTGTCTGGATATCCAATGTCTCCAAAATCATTTGTTAAAGAGATCGTTCTTTCCCCATTGAATGGTCTTGGCACCTTGTTGAAGATCATTTGAATATGATAGGGTTTATATATGTGACTTTTCTATTCTGAGACATTGATCATCACCTTCAGGGGTCTGTCCTGCAAACCCTGACTCCACAATCGATGAATAAAAACACATGAACACAGAGTACAGTGAACAAATGGGCTAGAGAGGTAATCAGTTGCTCTCAGAGGGTGATTTCAGCTACCTGACCCCCACTAGTTCTCCTTCCTCACATTTTTTCAGTATAGATTTGACAACAAAGGCTTTGAGTAAACACACTTGAGGATAATTAACATGGCTAAGAGAGTAGTTCTTGGAAAGATTAAAGGTCCGGTACCGATGCCCAGGACAAACACCATTAAAGAATAATTTCTCTGGCTGACCTCCCTGCCTCCAGAGGGCCATCCAGCTCAAAGGTTACATGAGTAAACAAGCTAGTTAGAGTAGAGACAAAGGAATGTGGGATAAACAGACTTAACTGGGGAAGCTTCTATTATCCCTAATTTTTACCCTATGACCTAATGCCCTAAGGTAAGAACTGGCCACCTTCAGCCTGTTTCATTATTACAAGTTATGAAGAACTTTCAGCCTTCCAAAAGGTTTGAGACTGTATCTTATAACTTTCCTTAATATTTCCCTTAATATTTTGCCAACCACCCTGAAAGAATCCCAAGGCTATTTCATTGAACTATGTGTCTGCCTTTATGCCAGTACTATACATTTTGGTTACTGTAACTTTATAATTCTTTTGAAATTGGGAAGTTTGAGTACTCCAACATAGTTCTTCTTTTTCAAAATTGTTTTAGCATTTCAGGGTCTCTTGAAATTTCATATGAATTTTACTTTTCTTAAATTTTTGTTTTATTTACTAATTGACACACAGAATAATTGTACATATTTATGGGATACATAGTGATTTTTTTAAAAAACATGCGTAGTGATCTGAGGCCAGGCATGGTGGCTCAGACCTGTAATCACAGCACTTTGGGAGGCTGAGGCAGGGGCGGATCACAGGAGTTTGAGAGTAGTCTAGGCAACATGACAAAATCCTGTCTCTACAAAAAAAAAATAGCTGGGTGTGGTGGTGGGTGTCTGTAGTTCCAGCTACTTGAGAAGCTGACCCAAGAGGATCACTTAAGCCTAGAAAGTGGAGGGTGCAGTGAGCCGAGATCATACCACTGTACTCCAGCCTGGGTGACACAATGAGACCCTGTCTCAAGAAAAACAAAAAATGTATAGTGATCAGCTCAGGGTAATTAGCATATCTACCATCTGAAATATTTATAATTTATTTGTGCTGGGAACATTCAATATCTTCCTTCTAGCTATTTGAAACTATATTGTTAACTATAGTCATCTTCCAATGGTACAGAATGTTAGAACTTACTTCCCTATTTAGGTATAATTTTGTATCATTTAACACAGCTCTCCCTCTTCCTTATCACTATACTCCTTAGCCTCTAGTATTCTCTGTTCTATTTTTTACTTCCATGAGATTAACTTTTTTCGACTTTCACATATGAGTGAGAACATGTAGTATTTAACTTTCTGTTTTTGGATTATTTAGTATGCATTTTTTCTATTTATGCAAAGATGTGAGGATTATGATAGGGATTGTGTTGAATCTGCATATTGCTTTGAGTAGTATGAACATCATAACAATATGAAGTCTTCCAGTCCGTCTCTTCATTTATTTCTGTCTTCTTTAATTTCTTTCAGCAATCATTTGTAGTTTCTCATTGGTATACTTAGGTGTTTTTGAGACAGGATCTTGCTCTGTCACCCAGGCTGGAGCTCAGTGGTGCCATCACAGCTCATTGGAGCCTTGACTTTCCAGGTTCAAGTGATCCTCCCACCTCAGCTTCCCAAGTAGCTTGGACCACAGGCACATGTCACCACACCCGACTCATTTTAAAATATTTTGTAGAGACAGGGTCTCCCTGTGTTGCTGAAACTGGTCCCAGACTCCTGGGCTCAAGCACTCCCACCTCAACTTCCCAAAATGTTGGGATTACAGGTGTGAGCCATCATGCCTGGCTCTCATTGGTATCCTATATATTGAAGTTGACTATAATGTAAAGATTCTTTGCTAAAGCTTGCTTTTCCAATAATTTCAGGTTACAGAACTATGATTGGGGTACTTTTCATTGGTCCCACAAATTCCTTGCTGCTTGGCAAAATTGCTATCCATGGCAGAGGCTCTGCTTATTCATACATTAAGCCTTGGCTGGCTCCTTTATACTGCAATAGAATGGGACCAGAGTCTGCTTCCCATCTTTTTCTTTATTCATTATCATGAAATTTTCCTAAAGACTAGTTGCTTTCAGTGACTCTTAACTTGAGGCCCTGGCAGTACTGCCTAAGTGTTACAATCAAGAAAGGCAGCACCAGGCTTTGGATGAAGAAACTCAAATTAAACCCAACTCTGAGCCCTGCTTCCTCCATGAAACCTTCTCTGACTATGCTTACCCATGTTTATCTTCCTTTTCTGGCCTCCTGCAATACTTGCCTCTACTGTGCAAGCCAACACTCATTGTGTCTCACCAAGTAGAGTAAAACCTCGGTTACTTGACTCTTTCTGGGAAAATGGCTTTATTTTTTTTTAGAGTTGTATTTTCACTGAGTATATTTTATTTTATTTTTATTTTTTAAACATTCTTAAACAATTATTTTAAAAAATAGAAACATGGTCTTGCTTTGTTGCCCAGGTTGGTCTCAAACTCCTGGCCTCAAGCGATCCTCACGCCTTGGCCTCCCAAAGTGCTAGGATTACAGTGAGCCACCACGCCTGGACCTATTCATTTTTAATAATTTTTTCAAGAGAAAATGAGGAAGAAGCCAAAGCAGAAACCCCTGATAAACCCATCAGATCTCATGAGAGTTATTCACTCTCACCAGAATAGCATGGAAAAGACCAGCCCCCATGATTCAATTACCTCCCACTGGGTCCCTACCACAACACATGGGAATTCTGGGAGATACAATTCAAGTTGAGATTTGGGTGAGGATACAGCGAAGCCATATAGGTATACCACATGGGTGTTGCAGATGCAATTCAAAGTTCTAGATTAGAGATCTAAACCTAGAACTTTGGCTAGAGATGCATCTAAAAGTCATAATTGGGAAAAGCAAGGAAGGATGTTATTAATTGTACTTCTCTTTACATGTCTATTTTTAGTGCTTATTATAATGGCATTATTTTGACTTCTGAGAGATGTTAGAATTTGAGTATACTTGCTGATCCTGACTATTTGGTGAAAGCTAGATGTGAAACTGGAATACAAGCTTTGAGATTAAAGTACATTTTTTATTGGCTACACCCAGGCACATGCTCTTATTAAACAGTTAGTTTGGGGCATATTAACATTTCTTGAAAGTTTACAAAGCATTTTCATATTCATTTTTTCATTTGATCCCCACTACAGCCCTGTGGAGAAGGTATTATCTTCATTTTATGGCTGAGGAAAAGAAATCCTAAAGAGCTTAAAAGTCTGGCCCAAAATGACTTTGCAGTAAAAGGTAGAGCAGAAATAGAACTCAGCTCTCCTAATTCACAGGCCAGCATTCTGGTATTCTACAGCATTCTAGTCTCCTATGCTTTCTTTCAATAAGATTTGGGGGAAAAGCTTGTTATAAAATAAACTTAGGCACATTAAATTTTTAAAGAGTTTATTTGAGCAGACAGTAATTTATAAACTGGGTAGTACCAAACCACAAGTGGTTTGGCTCCACAGTAGGGATGCGAAGGAAAAACTTATAAGATTCTTGCAGAAATAAGACAAATAAACTATTTGACTGGTTAAAATGAAAAATCCCTAGAGGTTAGTTATTGGTTTCCAGTTGGTTAAAATTAGGTTTCATTTTACTATTTACAATGAGTTGAGTATTGGTTGGCTCAAGTAGGAACTAAAGGCACTGGAGTCATCTCAGCCTAATGAACTCCTAATTCATATTTTTTTTAAATTTTACTTTAAGTTCTGGGGTACATGTGCAGATCTTACAGGATTGTTACATAGATATACACATGCCATGGTGGTTTGCTGCCTCCATCCCCCAGTCACCTGCATTAGGTATTTCTCCTAATTATCCCTCCCCAATCTCCCCACCCTCTGCTATCTCTCCCCTATCCCCCTACCCCAACAGGCCCCAGTATGTGATATTCCCCTCCCCATGTCCATGTGTTCTCATTGTTCAACACCCACCTATGAGTGAGAACATGTGGTGTTTGCTTTTCTGTTCTTGTGTCAGTTGGGTAAGAATGATGGTTTCCAGATTCATCCATGTCCCTGCAAAGGTCATGAACTCATCCTTTTTTATGGCTGCATAGTATTCCATGGTATATATGTGCCACATTTTCTTTATCCAGTCTATCTTTCATGGGCATTTGGGTTGGTTCCAGGTCTTTCCTATTGTAAACAGTGCTGCAGTGAACATACCTGTGCATGTGTCTTTATAATAGAATGATTTATAATCCTTTCAGTATATAACCAGTAATGGGTCAAATGGTATTTCTATTTCTAGATCCTTGAGGAATTTCCACACCGTCTTCCACAATGGTTGAATTAATTTACACTCCCACCAACAGTGTAAAAGTGTTCCTATTTCTCCACATCCTCTCCAGCATCTGTTGTCTCCAGATTCTTTAATGATCGCCATTCTAACTGGCGTGATATGGTATCTCGATGTGGTTTTGATTTGCATTTCTCTAATGACCAGTGATGATGAGCATTTTTTCATAAGTTTGTTGGCCACATAAATGTCTTCTTTTGAAAAGTGTCCATTCATATCTTTCACCGACTTTTTGATGGGTTTGTTTTTTTCTTGTATATTTGTTTCAGTTCTTTGTAGATTCTGGATATTAGCCCTTTGTCAGATGGGTAGCTCGCAAAAATTTTTCTTCCCATTCTATTGGTTGCTGGTTCACTCTAATGATCGTTTCTTTTGCTGTGCAGAAGCTCTTAAGTTTAATTCTATCCCATTTGTCTATTTTGGCTTTTGTTGCCATTGCTTTTGGCGTTTTAGTCATGAAGTCCTTGCCCATGTCTATGTCCTGAATGGTGTGGCCTAGGTTTTCTTCTAGGGTTTGTATGGTGTTAGGTCTTAGGTTTAAATATTTAATCCATCTGGAGTTAATTTTTGTATAAGGTATAATGAAGGGGTCCAGTTTCTGCTTTCTGCACGTGGCTAGTCAGTTTTCCCAACACCATTTGTTAAACAGGGAATCCTTTACCCATTGTTTGTTTTTGTCTTGTTTGTCAAAGATCAGATGGTTGTAGATGTGTGGCATTACTTCTGAGGCCTCTGTTCTGTTCCATTGGTCTATATGTCTGTTTTCAGAACCATGCCGTTTTGATTACTGTAGGCTTGTAGTATAGTTTGAAGTCAGGTAGCTTGATGCCTCCAGCTTTGTTCTTTTTTGCTTAGGATTGTCTTGGCTATGCAGGCCCTCTTTTGGTTCCATATGAAGTTTAAAGTGTTTTTTTCCAGTTCTGTGAAAAAGGTCAATGGTAGCTTGATGGGGATAGCGTTGAATTCATAAATTACTTTGGGCAGTATGTCCATTTTCACAATATTGATTCTTCCTAACCATGAGCATGGAATGTTTTTTCATCTGTTATTTCCTTGAGCAGTGGTTTGTAGTTCTCCTTGAAGAGGTCCTTCATGTCCTTTGTTAGTTGTATTCCTAGGTATTTTATCCTCTTTGTAGCAATTGTGAATAGGAGTTCGCTCATGATTTGGCTCTCTGTTTGTCTGTTATTGGTGTATAGGAATGCTTGTGATTTTTGCACATTGATTTTGTATCCTGAGACTTTGCTGAAGTTGCTTATCATCTTAAGGCAATTTTGGGCTGAGACGATGGGGTCTACTAAATATACAATCATGCCGTCTGCAAATGGAGACCATTTGACTTTCTCTTGTCCTAATTGAATACCCTTTATTTCTTTTTCTTTCCTGATTGCTCTGGCTAGAACTTCCAATACTATGTTGTGTAGGAATGGTGAGAGAGGGCACCCTTGTCTAGTGTCAGTTTTCAAAGGGAATGCTTCCAGTGTTTGCCCATTCAGTATGATATTGGCTGTGGGTTTGCCATAAATAGCTTTTCTTATTTTGAGATACATTCCATCGATACCTAGTTTATTAAGTGTTTTTTAGCATAAAGGGCTGTTGAATTTTGTCAAAGGCCTTTTCTGCATCTATTGAGATAATCATGTGGTTTTTGTCTTTGGTTCTGTTTATGTGATGGATTATGTTTATAGATTTTTTTTAACAGACTCAATGTTTTATGTGATGAAGATCATCTAATGCTATAGTAGAAAAGAACAATTAATGAATTGGTAAATTTGTAGTTACAGCAAAGGTAGCATTCTGCAATGCTATAAATGGAAAAATCTAATAAGTTAGCCTTATAGATAATATTTGAGGCCCCTAACTGCCTGCATTTAGATTTGGTGTGTGTGTGCATGTGTGCATATATGTATGTGTGTGTGTGTGTGTGTGTGTGTGTGTGTGTGTAGTGAGGGGTGGGATAAGTTCAGAACTATATCTCTACTTCTGATAAAGAAAGAATAGATTGTGGTTAGTATAATTTTGATCTATATTGCCAGTCTATACCAGAAATAAATCTAGTATAGAGACTTACCATTTTTTTTTCTTTAATGAAGGTATTCTTACAGGCAGTAAAATGCACAAATTTTAAATGCATAGTTCAATAAAATTTTTTGTATGTGTTAACTCCACACTGATCAAAGTTATAGACATTTCTGGTCCCTCAGAAGGTTCTCTTTTGCCTCCTCCCAGGTAATACCACCTCCCAAATGTAACACCTATTCTGACCACTGTCATCATAGATTCATTTTGCCTGGTTTCAAACTTTATATAAATTGAGTCATACTGTATCTACTATTTTGCATCTGGCTTCTTTTGTTTAAAATGATATCTGTGAGATTCAGTTCTTTTCCATTGCTATACAGCATTCCAAAGTATGGTACACCACAAAGTTTTTAATCCATTTCCCTGTTGATGGACATTTGGGTTGTTTCTAGGTTTTTTAAAATCATGAATAAAAATTGCTATGGACATCTTATCTCTTGGTGGACATAAGCACTCATTTTTCTTGAATATAAATCTAGAAGTAGAGTCACTAAGGTAGGTACAATAAAAAACATTTTAACTTAGAAAGTTATTAATGAAGGAACTGATGGCTAAGCATCTTAGAAAACCCACTTTATGAAGAGCCACTGTTGGAGATGAAAATGGGTTTGTATTTTGTTTAGCAGATCAAGATTCCCTGTCTGTTAGACATTAGAGAGTATTTTTGCTTCAGGCAGTGGGGTGGATCTTTCACATTTGTGAGTAGATATTTATTTTCCTGATGTCTGGTACATACAGTGAACATCAGGGATGAGGAGCCATTTAATTGCAAGGTGTATCTTTTTTGGATGGGCAATGTAGCTCAAATGATCTTAAAATAACATTGGAAAATCAGATTCACTTTACAGAGATGTGCCTTAGGATTAACTTGGAATACGTCTTTTGTTTTGAAAGCGAAGGTACATGTGTAATTTTATGTAATCGAAAAACTTAACTCTGGCAGTATAATTTTACATTACTTCTAAGGTAAAGAATTTTTAAACATCACATGTCTGCTGGCAACATTTACTAATGAAGTGTGATGTTGAAAGGGTATGGGGAAAATTCCTGTGGTATGGGAAGAGGGTGAGGTTGTTGTAAACCCAGGAGAAAACTGGGAAAGTTGTCCAAAGAGTACTCTTTCTGGAAAAGAGTCTGTACTTCTCCGCTGCTGTTGTAACACTTCACATGCTGTGAGATAGAGAACCACCTTAATTAACATCCTCCTCGACAAAGAGAGTCACTTCTGGTCTTTGTTTCTTTAACAGAATTTAATTTGATGATGAATGTTCAAAGAGCTAGGATTTGTTTTCTAGGTGACTAGTTGGCACCCCACTTCTATTCTGCAAATTGCAGGATACCCAGACTGGACTTTGGGTGTATCAGAAACCCTTTAGGAGCCCCATGAAGCCTGGCTTAAGTCCAGAATTCTGACCAAGGCTGCCAAGGCCAGCATCTCCTGGCTTCACCTTCCTCTCCAGACTCAACTCTTGCCAGTCCCCGTACAGCGTCACTAATTCCACAGTCTCTTAGCCTTCTGTGTTTGGTACAAGCTTTCTCTGTCTGGAATGTACTTCAATTTGCTTAACTCTCACTCATTTTGTAAGGTTGAGTGCTGCCATTAGCTTTCTTTCCACAGCCTCCTTTGTGCCTCAGACTGGCTTAGATGACCCTCTTCTATTCTTCCTTAGCCCCCTGTACAGATACTCATCACATACTGCATCTTTCTTCTCAAAGGACTCAGAATTACTAAAATATGTTGCTACCCCTAAGGCCTAGCACAGTGCTGGTTACATGATAGGCACTCATTAAAGGATTGTCAAATTGACATTTGGATGGATGGACATATAAACCAGCTTTTAGGCTTTTTTTTTTTTCTCTCTACCCATTCATTCAATAAATGTTAAACCTTAGGAAAGGACTTATTGCAAGGCACTATGACAAGAGCTGTAGAGGATAGAGAGATGAATGCTACATCGACTGAGACTTTAATTAGTTCATTTCAATAGCAGAGAGATAACATGTCCACAAATAACAATAATCTGAAGTACCAATTTCTCAGTGTCATAAAAGAGGTATAAATAAAGGACTACCGATGTTCAGAAGGAGCAAATACTCCTTGTTGGGAAAACTGAGGAAGAAAGATTCATCACGAAAGGAGCATTTGAGGTGGGATTTAAGGGCAAGTAAAACATGAATGAGCAAAGATAGGATCTCCTCCATATTATGTTTTATTTTGGCTGAAAAGAGTAGATATTATGAAGGAGTAATTAGTAGTGGGAAACAACTGGAAATGTAGGAAGTTGGCCTTATTAGAGAGGGCTTTAAGTGCCATGTTGATGAGTTTGTATTTGATTCCTGTCAGGTGGACCAGTCTTGGAAGCCCATGGAAGATTTTTAGCATTTGTGTCAACAGCAGAGAGATCTGTTAACATTAGTCTGACAATGACATATTTTAGTAAATCATTATTAACTAAATAATTGCTAAGCCAATAGTTTTGGTGAGTAGTGTGGAAAAACCCTAAGGCATTTAGCTCTTTTACCTTTTTGCACCTGTCTTTTCTCACTGGAAATCTAGATGAGGTAACAGATCATATGACCAATTAATTCTGAAAAATGAAAATTAAAATTGACAGGGGAAAGAAACTACCAAGACAGAAGTGCCTCATAATAATGCATAGACATATATAGTGTTGTTTGCGAAGGAACCATGTCCAAAACATTTCTTTCAGCTCTCTGGAAAAGTCTGGACATAGTATATGAATTATATTGTTAATATTTATTCCTCTGGGAGTAGTTTAGATCACTTCCAGTTAAACATAACTATAATCTTCTAACCTCAGACTGTCTGCTCTTATTGTCCCCTATAAACAGCAGGTACTGCATTGTCAGTTTGTTTTATAGTGTGTTATATAACCAGAGCATCTGGTTTCTTGCCACCGTAGGCCAGGTCTTCAACACTTTATGCCTGGATTGATGCAACAAATTTCTCATTGTTCTTCTTGTCTCCTGTGCCTGGAGTCCAGCTTTTTTCATAACAGCAATGTATAGGGGGAAGAATACTAGATGGAGAGTAATATTAACTGGCTTTGAATCTTGATTATCCTGCTCACTAGCTGTATGATCTTGGGCAAATTACATCACCTCTCTGAGACTCAGTTCCCTCAACTCTAAAATGGAGGTAATGGTCCCTGCCCTGTCCCTCTCAAGGAGCTGTCTCCAGAATCATGTGAAAGTGCTCTGAAAACTGTCAATAGCTTTACCAAGAGTTGGACTCCACTGGCTGGCTTTATACCTTCCAGAATCTAGTCCCATGCCAACTCTCTCATCTCATTTCTCAATATGCCACAGAATCTACCCCACTCTCCAATTCCTGTAAATGTATTGTGTTCCCCTCATCTGGAACATTCTCCCCTCTTGTCTCTGGTCATCCAAATTAAAGGAATGATTTAAAGACCAGTCCAAATCCTACTGCCTCCTTAAAATCTTCCCTGATGACTCCAGTGCTCCTCAATTTTGTCCTTTTGTGCATTTTGACAGCACTTAGTTATTAAAACTTGCCTGTACATTACTCTTTATTATTAGTTCTGTCTTTTACATAAGGTTCCTATCTTTAATTCAATTATGATATTATGATGCCTTCGCTGGTTCATTTAATATCCAGTGAATGTTTATGAGGATGCTTCCTTTGTATTCCTCACAGAACCAAGTTTGAAACTTAACAAATAATTGGTTCATTTATTTAGAGGTTCACATACAGACTCTCTTAAGAGAGACAAGTGAACACATCTCTTCCTAGGGCTCGCGGTACTCCTCCTAACAACCCAACTGGCCTCCACCTACTACAGAACCATAGAAAAATCCTTATAATAAAACTGTCCAGTAAAACTTTCTGAGATTCTGAAACTGTTCTGTATCTGTGCTATCCAATATGGTAACCACCAACCACACATAGCTATTGAGTACTTGAAATGTGGCTAGTGTGACTGAGGAACTGAATTTTTGTCTTTAATTTTAATTAATTTAAACAGCTGCATGTGACTAGTGGCAACCGTATTGGACAGTTTAGGTCTGGACCTGTGGCTTTCTAGCTTTTTTCTTTTATCATAACAACACAATGAGAAATATATTTTACATTGCAGCCTAGTTTTTATACACACAAACAAGTTTCATGAAACAATACTTATTATCTGCAATACACTGATCTTTTCTATTCAATTTCATTTTTTAAAAATGCTGATTACATCCTATACAGATTTCACAAACCACTGATAAATTAGGATATGCTGTTTGAAAAACACATTGCTCATTTTATAGATGGAGAATCTGAGGCCCAGAGAAGTGCAGTAGATTTTCTAAGGTCATATATTAAGTGGCACGGTAGGACTAGAACATAAATTTTGGGGTTCCTAGAATAGAGCTATTTCCAAGAGGGATAAAGGCGTTTCCTCCTCGTCCCTTTCCTTTTCATCCTTCTCCTCACCATGCTAGATACTAGTGAAAAATAAGTTGACACACTATTCATTTCGACTAAATATTTTCATGGTGTCTTGATTCCTAAATGAGCCATGAGCTCAGTATTTGAGTATTGCTGCTTTTTAGTTTGGTTTACTGTCCAAAATCAAAGATACAGTACCATGGAAGCTTACTTTTAACCCACTGCATGACTTGGCAGTGGCAGTAATGTGAAACGGTCCTCCTTGGGAATTCAGTCATGCTTTCCTCCAGTTACCCAGTAACAACTGACTAGCAGGTTGATTCTAAAGAACAAAACCTGTTGAAGAATTAAGGTGATTCTCACCTCACTTTGTGAAAAAGGTGCCTCAAGTCTTGAATTATATCGCCAATCAAGTATTTTTCTTCATCAGTATTTCCAGTGTGCTACCCTTTCTGTATGCCTTATCAACAAAAATGATAGCCTTTACAAAGTAAAGGTGCTGGCATCTTCTGAGCAGCACCTTGTTATCACAGAGGCATTTAGACTCGCCTCTCAAAGCTAGTCTTTTTATTCTTCTGGAAATGGAGTCTATCAAAAAAGAGCAGAGCTATCCTAGCAAAGGCAAAAGGAGGCAGCAGTTCTGAGATGCAGTTGTGTATGTGTTAGGTACATTCCTGACCAGTTTGTATATAGGAAACTCATTTCCCCATGGACGTTTCCAAATGCATTTCAGTCAGCAAACAGCAGGCAGCAATTTATCACTAAGTGAAAACAACAAGAAAAAATACACTTAAAAAGGGAATAAGCTTTTCAAAAGCATCACTTCAAAGAAAACATAGAAATAGCCCAATTTTGCATTACATTTGTCAGTGGGATTACCATTATGTCAGTAGGATGAATTTACTGAAATCTCTAAGAAATGTCATATTTTGTGGGGCCAAATTATCTATGGCCTGATTAATTTTTTACTTGAAAACCAGAGTCTTATCACTTAACAATTGTCCCTTGCTAACTAGACTGGTTACTTGGCTGACTTGCCCTAAAATGTATCAAGTGCAGCCTCCTCTGCTCCACTACTGCTGACACCAGTCAGTTAAATAGAATCTCATAAAGTCCTCTCTAGCTAAATGATAACTCTTTGGTTAAGATTCTCTAATGTAAGTTTGAAAATTACACTGTTGTCTTAGGAAATCAGAGTTTATACCAGTCTATAGAGAAGTCATTCATGTCTTTTGCATTATTTGACAACCTAACATTGGTAGAATGTGATTTGCTGAGTAAGTTCAAGAAAACTTGCTGTTTTGATTGTGAAAATCCACTTGGAATGCTAAGAATTGTTGCCCAATCTTCTGTTTTCTAAGTTCTTGGTTGTCAGAAAAGCAGGTCATAGGGAGGAAGACAAATGAAGATGGGACAGGAACTGTGCACAGGTGAGCAGTGGCTGGGGACGAACAGGGGAGTAAGTGAACTGAGGGGGAAGGGGATGCAGGTATGTTGCAGGCTGGGCCAGATCCATGGTCTTCTAGCTGTCTTGTTGCTTTCCTAGGCCCTGCTAATTAACCCGCCATCTACCATGTCTTTCTTCAAAAGCACTGTGCATCTTGACTTTCCCTTCACTGTTTTTTAAACCTCTTCCTGCAAATCCATTGAGTCCAACAGATTCTGGCTAAACCAAACGTATTATCTCCCTACCCACCCCCATGGTTTCCTGCCACCATTTTATCACCCATACTTGAAAACTGCGAGTTATTTTTGACTCTCTTTCTCTCACTGTCCCCTGCCCCACCCTACACTCAGTTGCCTGCCAAGTCCTTTTGGTGTTCCCTCAGGTAGGAATTTCCTCCCTTCCCCCTTACCACTTATATCTTATTTCCATTAAGGCTCAGTTTTGATGCCACCTTTTCTAGGTTGTAGAAAGCCTATCCGCCCCTAGTTGGAATTAATTACTGTATTTATTTCCTTTTCTTTCCCTGTCTTCCACATCACTTTCCTTTCACTTATTGCACTTCTGTTAGTTGTTTCCAGACCTAGCCTCTCCACTAGATTAAAAGGCTTTTGGAGGATGGAGACTGTATCTCACTGATGTTTTACCTTCTATACTTAACATATAGTAGGTACTCTGTAAAGTTTAAGGAATGAAATATGAATGAATATTTAGCCATGACCATACCTATCCCCCATGGATGTTGTTCCAAGTTTTTGAAGATGTGATTTGACAGTATGTTAAATATGTATGCATTGCTGAGAAGGCTGTTTTAGCAACAGCAGTGTCCTGGCATACTGTTAGAATTGAAAGACCTACAAGGAGGTTATGCTATATGTCAGGCCCCTCCTGGCCCTGAGATCCTATGGCCTTTTAATTTCACTTTAGAGAGTTTGTGGTGCTGCTTTCTTTGGCACAGCTCCACAGAATCTAGGATAAATTGACTGAAATCCATGTCATGAGGTATAAGTGTTTTTGTTAAGCCTTGTCAGAAAATTTGTTTTTCAAAGTGATTTTCTCATTTATATGCAATTTTCCAAAATAACCCTTAAAAATGTAGTCAATTGCCGGAAACCATATTATTAAAGTAAGACATCAGCAAAAATGGCAGAGTAAGAACCTCTGAAAATTCCCTCCATAATAACAATGAAAAAACTGGCAGAAATAGAATCAACTTTTTCAGAATTCTAGAAATGAACTAAAGGCTTGCAGCAATCCAGGGAACATTTATTCAAGAAAAATGGCTGCATGTTGATAAGAACAGTGAGCTTTCTGGTATTAATATTTTCATTCACCATTTCTCATCCCTTTCTCTCTGGCTCTGCAGTAGCCTTCAAAATCAATAGCCTGCAATCACAGGGAAAACCAGCAGCCTGGCAGCCACCAGAGGAGATAGAATAGGGTTGGAACTCCTTTAGAGTCTCATTTCTAGAGAATTGTCATTATTAAATCTGTCTGGAGTTCCCTCAGAAGACCCCTACTTGTAAGACTGTATTTATTTGGCCTGACACAGAGCTACAGAAAGCCTTTTCCCTAGGGTCTTGCTTTTGGAAAACGATTAGAGGCAATCAATTAACTTGCTCAGCTGCCTGAAGCAATGGATAACATTTCTAGCTAACCACAAAGCTTCAAAGAAAAAGCTGGGGAATGAGATTCCTGGAGCTTTGGAAAGCTTGGGCATATTCCTGGGAATCTACAAGACCACATGTGTGCATAGAGCTGTGCACATGCTTGGGAAAGACCTCATTAGGTCCTAGGCTGTCACTCTAGCTGATCCTGAGCTCTGCATAAGCAGAAAGTGAGGACAAAGGCAGTTATCAACTGTATGGCTGAGTGTTGAAGACATGCCCCAACATGTACACAGAGCCTCTTGGCCAAGACTGGGAGGCTTTTTGATTCCAGGAATTTAAGGAAATCTTTGTCTAATTATGAGCTGGCCACTAAGCTAACCCAGCAGAGACTTCAGTACAATAATTATTATTAAAGTCAAGTGGAACAGGGTGAAGCCTGTTGTCCCTGAGACCTTCTAAAAACTAATTCTTGGTCCACCAGGTTATAAATTTGTAGCTCTGCCTATATAGTCCCTATCTCTTTAAACAGACTGAAAAGGTAGGGAACTCATATCAGCCTGATATCTGGTTTGTTTATTTTTAAAGGCAAGACAAAGGTAGTTTGTGAAAAATTTAAAACACACGTATTGCTATTAATCAGAAGTAATTATATTGGAAATGATATTTCACTTCTGTATTCATCCACTTTGCAGATTGCTTTTTCATCTGTCTGAGTTCACCCTGTGTAGGACCTGTTCCTCTTTCCTCTCTAGACCCCCATGTACATAATCTTCCCATGTCACTGCTTTTTGCTTCTGTTAATTTCGTTTTCTGTTCTTTCATTTGTTCCATACATGTAGCCTTGATTCAGGGATGGCTGTAGCCTGACATACTGCATTCAGGGTGTCTATGTTCTAAGAGAAGAATCAAGAAATATAGAGACTTGTAATGACCTTCTTGCTGGCTTAGCTAGGCCTGAGAGGGAGTGAGGTGCAAGAGTAAAATTCTTTGGCTGCCATTTTGATCAGAGCCATCTCGAATGAAGCAGGGCAGTTGTCACAGGCTTTAAAGGGCTTTGCTAATTAGACCAGATAACTGGCCAATGACTCACTGAGACAGGGTTGGCGATAGAGAAATGGTTTTCTTTGACCAGTACTAAAAAAAGACCCAAGGCTTATATGCATACATGCTGTACATTTATCCAATGCCACCCCTCCTCACCCCCACCAAGACAATGTCAGAGAGGTTGCCCTTTTCCCACACTCTACTCAAGTTACTTATTTTCTGATTTTCTTTCTCTGTTTAGGCTACACTGGATGTTCACTTAAAATGGATTTCTCCTGCCTGTGAGGGGTAGAGGGTAGGGTGGGGAGGTACACAGTGTGATTTGCTTTGCCTCAGTCCACCACCTTCTGGGGATCACCTGACCTGGATGATCATTTTTAGCCTGGTATTTCCTGGGCATGGGCCAGGGGCTAAGGCCAGCAGCAGAGAGGCTAAGATGGCACAGGCTCCCTGGCAGATTTGGTAGTGATGAATTTTCACTGGGGAACAAAATGGCTGTTTCTAGCTTCTTTTGACTTGAAACACTGCAGAGACTATCATCTTAATAATTAAAATATGTTGAGGAGAAAGGCTAACCCTGAATGACTGGAATTCTGTAAGATATTTTATGAAAGGTAATATCCCTGGTTAGCTGTGTTTCTAAAAGGGCTTTGTACAAATTATAATTTCAACTTCCAGCAAAATATTTACTTGATCAGAAGAGACTCATTTATATTTAGGAGCATTTATTTGTATGAAAACAACATACCCATGCCTTAGAAAACAAAAACAAAACAAAATAAAGTAATTTATCCTTTTAAATGAGTTAGACATATCCCACAATGCCATTTGTAGAGGAAACTCTACCCATAGGGCTCTTAGGGATTTCTTTTAGAGAATCTCTGCAGCTACTTGTAGTTATACAAATGGGCCCCTACTTTCTCTGTGCTCCCCTCTCCATAGGGGCTGAGGAGCCCCCACGAGCTGAGAGATGTGTGTTTGGGTATATTAGCTTTGAACTTGAAATATATTTTCTCATAGAAATAGCACCATAAATGATGAAATAGACTATCAATTTAAATTTTCTAGTTACAGATTAAAATAGGTTTTGTGAGCTGGCTTAGAAATATATTTACTGTTTAAAATATAATTTCTCTCAGAAAATTATTATTTTTTATTTATTTTTTTGAAGAAACGGGGTCTCACTGTGTTGGCCAGGGTGGTATTGAACTGCTGACCTCAAGCAATCCTCTCACCTCGGCCTTTCAAAGTGTTGGGATTGCAGGCATGAGCCACCATGCCTGGCCTCTCTCAGAATGTTAGTTATGAAGAACTTTGGAGATGAGACCCCTTCATAAGTCAATCTTGAGTGTTTTAACAGACCTTTTCCCCACAGGGGGTACAAAAGTGAATTTGAATTTTAACTCCTCCCATATTGCATGGTCATAACTTTGAAAAGCATGGCCTGTGAACTAATGAGGTTTAGTTATATTTTGGGGGATACTTTATGTTCAGAGATAACCACAGTTGTATGAGATAGGAAAAAACAAACTGTTTTCTACTCTGACACTCACCACTCAATTCTTCTGATACTACATTCCATGCTATTCTCCAGCAGACACCAATAGTGTGTCCTATAATTTAATTTAATTCTGACAATACCTATCTGGAGTTAGAGTAAGATTCCATAGGCTGACAGCTCAGTCTTACAAGGCTGCTCCCACTTCAGATACCAGTAATAAGTTCCAGCTATATGTGCTTCTGACTGACAAGCTATAAATTGGGGTTCCCGTGACCCCCTTCTCATGTTCCATAATTTGCTAGGATGACTCACAGAACTCAGGGAAACACTTTGTTATGATTACCCATTTGTTATAAAAAACATCACAAAGCGTATAGATGGACAGCCAGATGGAAGAGATGCATAGGGCAAGGCATGTGGAAAGGGGCAGAGAGCAACCATGCCCTCTTTAGGCACACCAACCTCCAGACACCTCCATATACTCAGCAACCCAGAAGTTCTCCAAATCTCACAGTCCAGGGATTTTTATGAAGGATTGATCATGTAGGAATGATCAATTTTTGATTCAGTCTCCACTCTTCCCAAAGGATGGGGGTTGAGACTGAAAGTTCCAAGCATTCTAATCATGGCTTGGTCTTTCTGGTAATAAGCCTCCATCCAGAAACCCACCAAGAGATACCTCATTAGAACAGAAGATGCTCTTATCACCCAGGAAATTCATTAGGAGCTCTGTGTCTGGAACCAGGGAGAAAGGCCAAATTTCAGAACAAAAGATGCATATAGCATCCGTATCACCATAACAAGAGTTTTAGGAGCTCCGTGCCAGAAAACAGGGATAGAAACTAAAATATGTATTTCTTATTATATCTTAATAGTCATCTCTGAATACCAAGAACAAATTATATTTACCATCAACTTCAAGAGCTTTCTTTGCAGAAGCCATATGTGAATATAATGGCAAATAAAAATACTATGAAAACATCTGGTCTTCCAGCTAAAATATTACCATATTCACAGTTGTACAAACATTCAGGCTTGTCAGAGTACCTTCAAGCCACTGGCCACTAGAACCCTCCCAATACAAACCTCATGATATTCCCTGTGACATGGGCAGGAGTTAGGTATGCAGCTATTATAGCACCTCAATACACTCAGACTAGGGGAAGCTCGATAATTGGCTATTTACAAAGAAGACCTCATGGTATAAACTGTTTTGAAGTAACTGTGGCCAAATGATTTTTTAGAGATGGTGTTACCTGGAGAAAGGGAAGGTCAAAAGAGATGTTCAAGAGGAAATCCTTCAGCTAAAGGATTTTGAGGTCTTGTGAGTGTCTTTGTTGCTTAAGGAAAAGGAATTGCTTCCATTAGATTCAAGCTGCTGAACTTTCACCTTCAGGACAAAGGTAATAGTCAACCACAGAGCCCCTTCTATTAAATTTTGCTTAAGTTTCTTTCCTTTTCTTTCAGTTTTATCTAAGTATGAAAACCAGATTACTATTTTCACTGAGTACCTAGAAGAATATCCAAATACAGATGAGCTGGTATGGATCTTAGGGAAGCAGCATCTCCTTAAAACAGGTAAGATTTGGTAGCATTTGTCTGTAAGAACCCAGATGAAGTGGGCATCTGAGGTTCAGTGTTTGTACTTTCTCTCCTTGGGTTGGCAGAGCATTGCCTTGCTCAGTGTTAATGCTAGTATGAGGTAGATTTACCCCGTAGTCAACGGAGCTTAAGCCTCAGGACTTTTGCTTGGACAGGCCCCTTCCAAGGCCCCAGTAGTATGTTTACATGGTTGTATGTGTTTGCACAGTTTGCGCAAGTAATATATTTTTATTCATTTCCATAAATAGAATCCCCAAATTCTAGAAACTTTGAGTTTCAAAAAACACTGACCTGCTCCTGGTATCACTAACCAGTCTCTAGCCTTTTCTGACTGGGCTACATATTTATTATTCTCACATGCTTGTCTGGCTAGATAAAAACACCTAGGGGCTTCTAGACAACCCATAGAGCTCAGAAACAATATCAGACCTATGAAGTTTTTCTAATGTTTTAGATCTTTTGTTGACTATAACACTGTCTCAGTTTTTTCTGATTTTGTATGGAACTTTTAGCCACTGCAGCTAGGTGGAAAGAAGGCTTGAATTTTCATCCTTACCATTACATTCTTATAGATTGGGAAAGAAAGACCTTTTAACTTGAAGCTGCTAACAACCCAGCACCCAAATAAAGCCAGAGCTTGGAAAGAGGCAGTTTTGAGATTTGTATCTTTCTGAGGAGACATCCTCTTCAGAGGCCCTCGCTTAGTGTGGAGGAAGGAACAGGAAGAGGCTGATGAAAAGGCAGGAGAAGAAGTTAGGCATTGTCCAGCTCCTCCTGAGCCTGGCTTCATTATTTTGATTGGAGAATTGTGAACAGTAAAGAGAGCCTGGAGCTAGTGATTAGGAGGCCTTTTGTATTCAGACTCTTCTAACTCAGGTAAGTCACTTTATTTTTCTGGATCTTAACTTTTTTCACTGGTACTTAAAATGATGGGATTGGAGGGGATCTCTTCTAATTCTGCATTCATGACAACAGAAACCCCCAGGTTGCCAAATCCACTCATATTCAAATAGTAAGTTGGGAAATGCCTCTCAAAGTGAAATCATGTTGAAATGTCCATACAACTTCCCAAGCAAAAAGCCACAGGGCATAAAGACTGTCAGAGGCAGGAGCGAGGGTGTGGACATTTAAGAGGATTAGGTATATAACAGCTAACATTTGTCATAGGTTCACTGCACACCAGTCACCATTGTCTAAGCACTTTACATGTATTATCTTTTGAATACTCACAACTCAATGAAGTAGGTACTATTATTCTCCCCATTTATGGATGAGGAAACTGAAGCTCAGAGGGGTTAAGTTAACTGGGTTACACAGCTGGTAAGTAGCAGAATCAGGGTTCAAACCAAAGCAAAGTATGACTTTGGATGTCTTACTCTTAACCATTATACATCTGCTTCCCTGACTGTGATAGGCACTGGGGCATGGAGGGGAGGGAAAATGCAGATAGCTCAACTTTCCAATTTGCTCCAAAGAAAAGGAAGAGAGAAAATAGAAACTACTGGCTAAAAGTGGATTTCCCTTTGTTCTTCCTAAGTGTAGTGACTATAAGTTTATACAGAATACAATATAGACATGTTGAAAAGAGGGAGAGAGGTGACTAGGAAAGACAGCCACATCTAAGTATAGATAAAAATGTGGAAGCCATATTCATGGCCCATCAAAGTAAATTTATGTCATAAAATACAAGAAAGCATGCTTTGAAAAAAGACACAAAAACATTTGTGATATTTATATATGCATTTAGATTACAAGTGCTGTTGCACTAGGTACTATAGATACATTTCTTATACACCTAATTTGCTTAGTAGGGCATTTCCTTTTTATTTAAACATGCATGTGTGCATGCAGACACAGACACACATGCACACACACAAACCAACCCCTAGTTTTTGTTTTGTTTTGTTTTGCTTGAGACAGAGTCTCTCTGTCTGTTACCCAGGCTAGAGTACAGTGGTTATCATAGCTCAGTGCAGCCTTGAACTCTTGGGCTCAAGTGATCCTCACACCTCATTTTTTTTTTTTTTTTTTTGTAGAGATAGGGTCTCACTATGTTGCTCAGGCTGGTCTCGAATTCCTGACCTCAAGTGATCTCACTGCTTGGCCTCCCAAAGCACTGGGATTACAGGTGTGAGCCATTGGGCCCAGCCAAACCTCTAGTTTTAGATAAGGGACGATGGGTGCTGATGCAAGATCCAACCAACCATCATGCAGGCTGGGGCTGATAGTGTTGTTAGTGGGTTCTCTAGGATCCTTAATTTTCTTATTCCTCGTCTTTTGGCAATGATCCCAGTGTTTATAACTGCTGGGACTGTGGAACTTAGTGAAAAGATGACATGAGTTACCCAGTGTCATTACTCCAGTCAAGTAGCTCTGGACAAACCATAGGTTGGGAGAAATACTGAAATAATTTGGCTAAAATGAGATTGGGTTTCCTGTGAATTAATCTAGCCCCATAATAATGGAATTGACTGGTTATTTGAAATTAAGTTAGCAGCTTGCTCAGAAGTAAAGGCAGGTATTTTTAGATATGGTGATTTAATTTTAATTTTACATTTAATTACAGAAAAATCTAAGCTGTTGTCTGATATAAGTGCTCGTCTATGGTTTACATACAGAAGGAAATTTTCACCAATTGGTAGGTATATCATTTGTTTTACCGTGCTTTGTTCCTTGTGGATAGCTTGTCTGAAGTTATCAGTGACTTCATAGAAACCTCAGAATTAACACCTCACCATAGCAAAGAATTTGATTTAGGGGACTAGGTAAATCTTACACATTATCCAAAAGTTTCATTGCTAAAGTATCATTTCACATATAGCTCCATGGCATTAAGTGGTTATGACGGTATACTTTTGACCCCACCTCCAAGTGTTCAGGCACCAGATGGTATTACTTGTTATACTTTTGAGATTAAAGGGAAAAATCAAATAAGCTTTTAATTTGTATAATAGCTATTAAACTACAATACACAGCTTTGTGGAACTACTTGATTATTAAAGAAAATTGTGCCTTGGAAGAAAGAAAATAATTTCTTTTTTTTTTTTTTTTTCCCTTATGACATGAAAGCACCTTGCCATTGGGAAACAAATTACGGTAGTTTCCTTGGAACTAATTCTAGGCTGTTACCAGCTGCCATCTAGAAAAAAGGACAGTTCAATAAGTGAAGTGAATATTCTCTCTATATATAGGGTGGCTACTTCCTAGTATCATGGCCATGTAGGAAAAGGGCCTGCAAATGGTGAAATCTAATCTCCTAAGAGGAAGCCTGTCTGACCAATTTTGATAAGGATGGGACCTAGTAACTAGAATGAAATCAACTTTTCTCTTCAGTGCCAAAAATGAAGGTCACACAGACTTTTTTTTTTTTTTTTTTTTTTTTTTTGCTCTCCCCAGAAATATGCCAGTCAGTAACAAACAAAAGAGCAATCTTTAGTACTCAGTGGTTCTGAACTGTGAACTTTCTCTGGCTGAGGAGTTCTTTGCAAGGCTGGAAAACATTTCTAATTTTACTCTGCCAATATTTTGGCAATAGATGATCTCTTCTTTATGTGGGCCTCATTGTATCTTTTCTATACTGATCTGGCCTGTAATCCCAGCATTAGCAAGAGCCAAAAGGCACCCCTTCCAGTTCACAAATTGGCTCTCTCCTTCCTGTCTTGTAGCAACTCTCCTTCAGTCCCCACAACAAAAGGAAAGGGTGACCACCTTGACCCACTTGTCCTACAAGGTTGATGACCCCCTTTGAAGTTAGCCTTCTGAGATTGTTCTTATAGCATATTTTTCCACTTCCACACTGGGAAAAGAAAACAATACAAAATATCCTCTCTGCCATCCAAGTTATCTGATTTCATTGGCCCCTTAGAAAAGTATATTGAGCTCACCCTGGCCTCATATGTGGGATTTTCTTTGCGTAATGTGTTCTTAAAATGGAACCTGTTGTCTTGTTTCATTTATTAACTAATTTTATACCTTTTAAAGATACATTTCTAATGTATTAATATGAGTTTATATTATGATCATATTAATAACATCAAGTATTTATATCATCTTCTGTGGGTTCTAGATCACTTTCACATATATTCTCTCAGTTCTTACAATATCCACTGATAGTAGGCAGAGTATGTGCTATTATGCTCAGCCTATAGATGAAACTTAGATTAGATAACTAGAGCCTGGTCTTCTGATGCCTCATCTAGGGATCTTTCCTCTATTTTACAATGTCCTTCTTGCTGTTTGATCTTCATAGTATATATTCAGAATAATCACAAGCCTTCCAAATCTCTCTGACCATTTTGGTGATTGCCTTTGGTAGTATTTGTTCTTTACCTAAGTAAAACTGGCTTCCCAGAGAATTTCAGGGCCATGCAGGGGAGCTATACAAGGCAAGGTTTGGGTCTGGCAGCTCATGACATAGAATGGACTAAGGGTGTTATTCATACATGGCAGTCACCTACCAAAATTGCATGTATATCTAGAAGTCTCCAAGCAGAAAGCATAAGGGACATGTTTAGTTCATTTTCTTGTTTTATGTTTGGCTGTAGAACTTGTTTTGGTTAACTCAGCACTATGTTTGCAAGTTCCAACCATATGCCCAAATCTTGTTTGATCTCTGGGTATATCTGTCACCTCACTTTTCAGAGTATATGTATTGGCCTGTCTTGTGTGAGTCCCAAATATGCTGATGTTTCGGGGAAGGGCAATTTGAGGAACTCAAATTCATTCCCTTCCATTTTTGCCAACAGGGGGAACAGGTCCTTCATCAGATGCTGGTTGGGGATGTATGCTACGCTGCGGACAGATGATGCTGGCTCAGGCCCTTATCTGTAGACATTTGGGAAGGGGTGAGTTAAATTGGTTTTATAAACTTTCTCGGAGACCTCTGCAATATCACTTGCTGCTGTTGGTTTAGCTTTGATGCTGAACCTTGGGAACACTCAGTAACAAACCTGCAGGTCTTAAAATGCTCTCTGCAAGCTCATGGCGGGGCTGACAAGTCGTCAAAGCCCCTCATAAGAAGGAAACAGCTAGTGTTTCCTTGTGAGTCACTAAGCCACGGAGTTATTTTCCTGGGACAGAACTGAACATTGGGAGAGGTGTGTCATTTATCCTTTCCATCTTTGCTATTGTTCAAGTGAGTCCTTAGAAATTCCAGATAACAAAGGGAGCAGGAAGAAGGGTGTGGTGGTAAGTCTGTTTCTTGGCCTCATTTAAGATATATGCCTGGTGAAGGACATAAGTGACCTAAAGGAAGTGCCTAATAGAGGGAGCTGGCGCTATTTTGGTTTTGGTTCACTAAGGATGTTCAGCTGATGATGAAGGAATCTTTATATTTGCTTCCTTTGGAGGACATTTCATTAATTAAGAGCCTTCTGATAATGGTTGTTGAAACTTTTGTTTTTTTTTAGGTGGCGTTTCACTCTGTCTCCCAGGCTGGAGTGCAGTGGTGCCATCTCAGCTCACTGCAACCTCTGACCCCCCGGGTTCAAACGATTCTTCACCTCAGCCTCCCAAGTAGCTGGGATTATAGGTGCCCACCACCACACCTGGCTAATTTTTGTATTTTTAGTAGATATGGGGTTTCACCATGTTAGCCAGGCTGATCTCAAACTCCTGACCTCAGGTGATCCACCTGCCTCGGCTTCCCAAAGTGCTGGGATTACAGGCATGAGCCACCGTGCTGGGCTGGTTGTTGGAACTCTTGAGTCTTGCTTTCTTAAGACATGTGCATGCTACCCTATGGGCATCTGAAGGATAGACTTGGCTGGTTGCCAGTTCAGGCACTTGAGTTAAAGTCCAGTTGGACTTGGGGATGAGAGAGCGAAAGGACACTTTGAATGAGATTGGGCTCCTGAACTCATTGGCTGTTGCTAATTGACGTTCAGAGGTATGGAAACATCATTGTCCTTTTTCCACTGTGCAAACTCACAGACTTTACTGCAGCTTTCAGAGAGGATTGGAGAAGGGCCTAGGGAGGTTTCAGTGCTATTGCCTTCTCTTCAGGGTTTGGGATATACTGCTTCCCCTGGGTAGTATAATAATTTCTATTTTACAGATGAGGAAACCGGGCTCAGGGAAGTGATGTGATTTGCCCAGGATAAAACAGCAAGAAATCAAAGATTTGAGAGTCAAATAAAGATCTTTCAACTCCTTGTCCAGTGATTGTCCTTGTTTATACATGCTTCATGGTATAGATCTGTTCTTACTATTTAATTTGTTTTTTTATATATAACAGACTTCAAAATGGTTATTTTGGAAGTGAGTTCTGGAAGGAGGGAGCAAACTGGAAAAAAAAAACTCCACAGTCAGCAGTCTTAATTGTTTCAGCACAAAAGCAAATAGCAGGAAGAAGTAGAAAATAGATCTTGTAGCTAAAATGAATTAAAAGAGTAATTTTGTTAAGATGTCCTTTGGATTGTTTCCTATTTGGCTATTTTTAAATTAAGGTAGAGTGTTCACTTACCATTGCCATCAGCAAATATTTAGTGGTATTTAGCAGCCAGCTAATTAGGATTTCCCCAGACTTGGATAATTTGGTAGCTAATGAAAAGAAGTTGGATGTGGTTCACCTCTGAGGGCTGTGCTGGAACCAAAGTTAAAAACTTTGGTTTTACAAACACTAGAAGCAAAAGACAACTGAAGAATCTGGAGATAATGGCCTTTGGCTTCAAGTGTACTTCAGTCGTTATTTCAAACGCTAAAACCTCAGGGGAAGAGAAATTTGTCTTGGAAGCAAACTAGGCCTCAGAAATCTGTCCCATTAGACAGAGTTTCTAGAGCTGAGAGGATTGCTGTGATTACATAGAGTTTTTGCAGTTGCCCTCAATAAGTTATAAATGGCCTCCGTAGGATTTAGGGGGCTGAGCTGAAGGCATAGATGGTATCCCCACAGTTGCAGTTATTTTGGCTTTGATCTTAAGGGAACCTTGGACACCTGATAGCAAAGGTATTTGTTTTCCCAAAGCTCAGCATGGACTTTTGCAAAGGTGGTTTAAAAATGACAGCATGCAATTTTTTTAAGCTTCCTTAGTTATGAACTGTGTATATTCCCTGGTGAACTGTTGTATATCAGAATAGCACCTCCCCCGCTGCCATGAGACCCTTTTGGCAATGCTGCCAAAATACAAGAACAAAAGCCGTTGCTTTCTGTGTGGAGATGAGATGCTATGATGTCTGGGTTATATACCGATGTACTGCTGGGCTTTGTGTTGACCTCCTGTTCACTGAGAAACTGGCCAGAAAGGCCTTTGTGACATTGTTTTTATGTAATATTTATCCAGCTCCAGCCCTTGGGTTAAGTCAATTCCTTGGTCAGCTTCTTGTTTTGCTTTTACTTTATACCCACTGAGTCTTTTAAAGCAATCACTTTCCAGATGTCTTTGTCATCAAAATGAAAGATACTTAGGAATGTTCTAACTTGATCATTCCTGCCTTCTAGATGTAGTGCCTTTGTTTTCCTTCTAATTTTGTAGTTACAATAACAGTGCAGAGAGGTAATAAACAGTTATAAAAATGTTTTAACCCATTTTTTTTCTTGAAAAGACTGGAGTTGGGAGAAACAAAAAGAACAACCCAAAGAATACCAACGCATCCTACAGTGCTTCTTAGATAGAAAAGATTGTTGCTATTCTATCCATCAAATGGGTAAGGTCATAAATCAATTGTTAAAAGGCAGTTCCTATTCCTGCTCCTTCTCTTCCTTTGCCTTATATGTGGTTCCATTAAGTTGTCCATCTGCTTAATTATTTATGCAAAAAATTAGGAGCTTGTGGCTTATTGGAAGATCTTTTGCTAACATGTTAATTTTTTCCACATAAAAACAGCACAAATGGGTGTAGGAGAAGGGAAATCAATTGGCGAATGGTTTGGACCAAATACAGTTGCACAGGTGTTAAAGTAAGTAAAAGAGTCTGTCATTTGCCTTATTCTCCTGTCTCCTATGCCTCCCTCCCTAGTAGCTAAACCTCCCATCAACCTAGGTATTCTTGCAATCCCTCTAAGCTACTCCTCCCACTAAGCCATCAAATATCTGTGCCATTTTGCTCAGATGGCTCTTTGAAATGTGTAAGCGTGGATATCTGTCCTGGTATATCAGAGTTATATTCGCTGGTAGCAGTATATATGGCTGTATCCTAGGACTCATTCAGTGTCTTGTGCTACAGATGATGCTCCTGTGCCTAGGAGCCATTGGTCTGAGAATCCCTTTGAAGCCAAAAGTTTCATTCTAAGTGGTAGACGCTAAGCCAGCCTAAGCAAGAAATGGCCCCCACAGGGCTCCCACATGCACTGCATAATATTTTAAAACCCTGTTCATTCAGCATTTTCTGTGTACCTTTACTGTGCTAAGTTCTGGGTGTACAGAAATAAACGACACAGTCCTTGCTATTGGAGGAGACAAACCCCAGGGGAGTCTTCAAATCAGTTTGAAGACTCAAGGTGTCCCAGCGTGTTATTTTTGCAGTTGTCTTGTTAAATTCCAGAATTCACCTCCCACCACAAGAGGCGAGGTGGAGAGGTCAGAACCAACTTTTTGAAAGCAAATGGGGTGAGTGATGTTAATACTTACACCTGCAGACCACCATACCTGTTTTCACTCTAACAACCTATCACTGGATGGAAACTCCATGAGGGCAGAGATTGTATTTATCTTGTTCACTCTGTAATTCTTTCACATAGAGCTGCCTGGCATGCATAAGTACTCAATATGTGCTGGATGAATAAATGAAAATGGCAGCCAGAATCTGGGACCAGATTTAGTGATCAGAAGATTGAAACCTTCTGGCCGCCTATGGTGTATTTAGCTCCTGGGCATTCTGGGAGGACCTATTCCATCCAAAGTACAGATGGGATCCTGTTTCCGTTACTAACCAGTCTTCAGTGAACTAGAATGCTCTGGGGATGTTTATGTGAGAGGGGTGGCCTGGACTTTTTGGGGACCCAAGGAAAATCTATATTGATTTTACTCCTTGCTAACAATGTAACCTCTCTGTGGCTGCTTTCTTGCCATAGTCAGAGTGCCTTTTGGACATCACTGACCCTGCTGAGTAAAAATCTGGCAGGATTTCAGGAATCACTGTATGAACTTAGTGTGGAAAGTGTAAGATTAGATTGACTGTGCTGAGCCCAGAAATCCAGCTTGAAATGGTTGGTGTTAAAAATAACATCCCTCAGAATTTGCTTCTTCTAAATTTTGAAGTTACCAACAACAAAGTGGAAACATAGATTTTTTTTTTTTTTTTTGAGATGGGGTCTTACTCTGTTGCCCAGGCTGGGATTACAGGTGCCTGCAACCACACTCAGCTAATTTTTGTAATTTTAGTAGAGACAGGGTTTCACCATGTTGGTCAGGGTGGTCTCGAACTCCTGACCTCAGGTGATCCACCCTCCTTGGCCTCCCAAAATGCTGGGATTACAGGCGTGAGCTACCGCGCCAGCATACATTTTTTTAAAAGAATGTAAATAGGTTCCAATTCATCATATCATTAGCATTAACAACAGCATATTATTATTATTATGTTATTGTTATTATTGTGGGGAAAGATAATTCTTTAAAATGAATGAAATACAAGTGTGATAATGGTAGTTAATGTCTTACTGGGAGCTACCTGGTAGAGAGAATGTGTTTTCTTTGGTCCAATGAGACTGGGCTTTACCCACACATCCCAGAAGTAACCAGGTTAAACATGGTTTCTCTGAAACTGGCAAGGGAAGAAGAAGGAAGGGGAGAAATAGGCGGGGTACTTTACATAGACCTCAGATCATCTTTCTTTTAAAGGGGTTTTCTTTCTAATCTCTCATAAGGTCCTACAGTTCAGCATGCTGGCTCTCTTCAGCTGCTGATCTGTAAAGCTCGGCCCCCAAGTCAATCTGGGGCCTATGTCACTTGAGAGGCATTCTCAGTGCAGCTGGGGAGGAGTAGAAGTGATCTCGCTCTTTCTCTCTCTCTCTCTCTGGGTTTACATGGAACATATTCTCCATATTATCTATCATCCCAAACAAATATATATATTTTTAAGAACACCTTTCTTTTCAAACAAAATTGTTTTTACAGTTTCCCTTTTTTAAAATAAAATTTCAGTAACTCAGAATGTCCTTTGTTTAAGAAAACAGTCTCTTGGGACTTTGAGAGCAGATGCTTGGGTAACTTTTCTTTTTTCCCCTGTAGGAGTCCCATTATTTTGTGAAGTAGACTTCTCCAGGTTGTAAAGCAGGAACTTCTTTTTGAGGTTCAGATACAGTGACTTTGTGGCATTCTCAAGGCCTATAGACATGGAGCATCCCAGACCTCTGGCAAAGAAGCCAGAGCCAACCTGAACACCAGCTTTGTGGCTCAGCATTTGGTGACTTTAGGAACACTGGGCATAAATTGTACTGTTTTCTGCTGATATTTCCATCTTCCCAAATTGTGACTTCATTATACATTGCTTTGCAGAAAACTTGCTTTATTTGACGAATGGAATTCCTTGGCTGTTTATGTTTCAATGGATAACACAGTGGTCATTGAAGATATCAGTGAGTTACCAGCCTGTTTAACTTCCCAGCTGATGGGTGATGAGTTCCTTTCTCACCATTCAGAATTCTGGGGCTCAAGAGAGTCTCTCTGGTCTTCCCCACCAGGACAGGGGAGCTTAGGGGAGCATAGGGTTCTGATTCTCTTTCTTTTCAGCTTTCTGAAATGGAGAACACAATTAAAGGGGCTTTGCTGCTCCTCACTGAGGTACCATACTCATTCACTACAGCAAATACAAAGTGTGTGTAATAATCTGTTCAACCAACAACAGATCTTTCATGGAGGCTCACTCTTGTCCAGGCCTGTGCATCCTGCACTGGGGAGTGAGAGCAACCTAGAGATACAGTCCCTGTCTCAAAGACTCTGACAGATTTGAGAAATGAGATTCTTCCAATGAGCCCAGAATCCCTACTGGGAGCTGAATAAGTACCCAGCGGCCAGAAAGAAGAGCGTGAGCTCTAGAGGAATGGCTTGGGCTTTGTGTGAGAGGGGAGTCAGCTGAGTCCTGGTAGCAGAGGACAAGGCCTTCTAGGCAGGGAGGCAGGGTCGGAGTCGGGGGGGCATGTGAGGTTCACCTTAGTTTTGATTTTAGAATATCTTCTAGGGCTAACGACTCCTTATCCAATTTTCTGTTCTTCTATTTCTAGAAAAAATGTGCCGTGTCCTTCCCTTGAGTGCTGACACACCTGGTGACAGGCCTCCCGATTCTCTGACTGCTTCAAACCAGAGTAAGGGCACCTCTGCCTACTGCCCAGCCTGGAAACCCCTGCTGCTCATTGTGCCCCTTCGCCTGGGCATAAACCAAATCAATCCTGTCTATGTTGATGCGTTCAAAGTAAGTAACTCTTTTCCCCGAGCCCATTGTTGCCTGCCCATCACACCGCCATCTCAGCACAGAGATCCGTGAGCAGCAGTCCACAAGTGAGTTGAGAATCTTGCATTCTCTTTCTCTCCAGGAGTGTTTTAAGATGCCACAGTCTTTAGGGGCATTAGGAGGAAAACCAAATAACGCGTATTATTTCATAGGATTCTTAGGTAAGAAAGGAGGAATCACAAGTAAGTCATCTTGGGCTAGGGGAGGGCATGGGGACAAGGTTTGCATGGGAGACCAGTTAGCGGGTTCCCATCTAGCCCAGGGATGCCGCGGCCTCTGGTCAGCTCCTTCTATCTCCAGCCTGATTGATGGAGAGTGATGTTTCTGTGTGCCTGATGGAAAGCAGGTCCTGTTTCAATGCCTTTACTTCCTTGCTTCTTGATAAGATCGTTCTATTGCTTTCCCTCTGAATAGCCCCAAGGTCACAGCATTGCTCCAGCATGTTTCTCTCCTGCCTGTGGGGCCCAGGGTAGTGGAATTTCAATCCCTTGGCTTTGCCAATATCTCTCTTACTAGCGTTCAGGCACTTAGGCTCGGAGCTGTCCTCTAGCTTCCAGGCCCCCACAGCTGGGTCTGCTGGCTCATTGTTCAGAGTCTGTGGCAGGGTGGGAATTAGAGGAGGCAAAGACAGAAGTATCCCTTTCCTGAGAATGGGGTCTAAGCCTTAAAAACACTAACCTCTTAATACAGACCTGAGCAGGAAGCCCAACATTCCCTGCATAGGAAGTCACCTCTGGAAACCCAGTTTTTTTACCCACTAGCTGTGACCAGAGACATTTGAACGCCTTGGCACACAAGATAATCTAGCCCAGTGCTTCTGAAGCTTTAGCATGCACATGAATCACCTTGAGAGCCTGTTGGAGCAGAGGTTCAGTAGGTCTGGGGTGGGGCCTGAGATTCTGCATTTCTAACTAGCTGGTACCGATGCTGCTGGTCCACAGACCACACTTTGCATACCCAGGGTCTAGACACCTGGTTAGTGCTGAAGAGCACGAGTTAGAGAGTGAGGTGGCCAGGGAATTTGGTACAGGACACCTCTTGCAGGAGTGGAGTGGTCTGAGACTTCGGCTCAAGAAAGTTATGAGCTCAGATTGGTTGACAGGCAGGGGAGAGCTACAGGAGTCACAAGGAAATGGCATGAGGGCACATGCAAAGGACACAGTAGAGATGACCTTAGTCACCCACCCCAACCCATGTCCTCTTGGACGTTCAGGGAGGTGAGGTGGGATGGGAACACACATACCTGGCTTTGCATGCCAATCCCCCACTTGCGAGCTGTGTAACTTCAGGAAAAAGATCAATATTCAGTCTCAGATTCCTCTTACGTAACATGGGACTAACGCCTGACTCACCCTGTTGTCATCGTACGGTAAAGCGTTCAGCAAAGAGCCAGGTATATAGGACAGTCACTGAAAGGTGGCTGTACCTTGGCTTACCTCAACACCTCTTTTCTTTGCCAGCCCCCTTCTTCCTCTCTTTAGGTTGGGGGGCGGGGTTTGCACAGTTGCCTCTGTTCTCTCTAATGCTGCCATCTATTGGTTGAGCCTAAGAATTACAGCTAAATGGAAACAAGCCTGTAGAGGCTTTATTTTTCTAAGTACAAAACCTAGTATTTGGAGTTCTGCAAAATCAGATGCCCTCTGTTCCTAAGCATTTGGGTTCAAAGAAAATGTTGCAAAAAATAAATTTCCAATTGTTCATGCTTGACTTGGTCCATTCAGGCTGCTATAACAGAATAGTGTAGACTAGGTGGCTTTACGAACAACAGAAATTTATGTCTCACTGTTCTGGAGGCTGGAGGTCCAAGATCCAGGCACTGGCAGATTCAGTGAGGGCCCACTTCCTGGTTCATAGATGGCTGGTTTCTTGCTGTGTTCTCAAATGACAGAAGGGACAAAGGAGCTTTCTGGAGTCTTTTTTATGAGGGCACTAATCCATTCATAGGGGCCCCACCCTCATGACTTAATCACCTCCCAAAGGCCCTACTTCCTATTACCATCATATTGGAAGTTAGGATTTCAACATGAATTTTAGGGAGACATAAACATTCAGTCCACAACAGTGTTTGAGGACAAGTTTGAAACATATTGGAAAATAACTTTGGAGGAATCTCAGTGAATAGGGTATGTGATTCCTGAGTGCCCCGGCCTCCCTATCCCAAGTTACCTACAGAGAATTCTCCAAGTTGGTGTAGCCCTCCTGTTTCTTGAGGCCACTGGGTCAGGGTAGCTCTTGTGAAGTTTGACTGCTCATTAAAAAGATGTGGGGCAATCCTCAGCTCTTTAGTAGCCCAAGACAGAGCTTCACATGGTCCCCATTTGCTCGTTAACTTTTATAAGTCTTTTGTGCAAACTTGAGGGCTTCAAGTCCCTCCAACTCCCCTTTTCTGACTCACACCCTTACTGTCTGAGGTTCAGGGGTCCAGATTGGCAGAATGTCTGAAGGGAGGAAAGAGATGCAAATTGGCATTTTCTAAATAGTTGTCCTGTGCCAGACACTCTGCAAAGTATATTATCTCTCTTTCTACATATATATATATACACACACATACATATATACATATATATACACATACATACGTACATATACATGACATATATACATATATACAATATTTCTGTGAGGTAGAGACTTTTATTTCTCTTTTACATGCAGTGAAACGAAGAGCTAAGATTAAGAGAGATTAAAAAAGGTTATTTCTTCAAGATAACTCAGCTAAAAAGTAGTGAAGCCAAGATTTGATCCCAATTTGGTCATCTCTACCTGCCACCTTCCATTGCTCCTCCAGGGCCCTCCTGCCCAGTAGGAAGCTGAGAGAGCTCTAGGTGTGGGAGGATATGGCCAGGATGAGACTCTGGCCTTCAGATTTTGCCTGCTTAGAGAGAAGGAGATGTTGGTTCCCTGCCCTTGGACATAGGTTGCCACCTGGAGATCCGTAGCATTAGCCCTGTTTCTGCAGGTGGCTGGCCAGTCTGCCTCTTCTCTCCAGGCCTCATTAGAGACCTTTGTTTAGTCCCCAGATCATTTCTACAGCTTTTTATTTCTATCGTGTATCTTTTTTAAAAAAAATTTATTTCGGATTCAGGAGGTACGTGTCCTTGTTTGTTACATGGGTATTACATGTGTAATGGTGGGAATTGGGCTTCTAGTATACCTATCAGCAAAATATTGAGCATTATACCCCAATGGATGAAGATTAGATAAATAAAATGTAATATATATACTGTGGAATACTATGTAGCCATAAAAAGTAATGAAATCATGTCCTCTGCAGCAACATGGATGGAGCTGGAGGCCATTATCCTAAGTGTACTATATCTCTTATAAGCACTCTCAGCTTGTGGCTGGGTGTGGTGGTTCACACTGGTAATCCCAGCATTTTGGGAGGCCAAGGCAGGTGGATCACCTGAGCTCAGGAGTTTGAGAACAGCCAGGGCAACATGGTGAAACCCTGTCTCTACCAAAAATACAAAAAATTAGCTGGATGTGGTGGTGCATTGCCTATAGACCCAGGTACTTGGAAGGCTGAAGTGGGAGGATTGTTTGAGCCTGGGAAGTCAAGGCTGCAGTGAGCTGATATCGTGCCACTGCACTCCAGCCTGGGGTGACAGATTGTATTAGGGTTCTCTAGAGGGCCAGAACTAATAGAATGTATATAATCACACATCTGGCCATTTCTCCTTCCATGCAAAGTGCACAACCAGCTGCACTGCTCGAAGTTGTGACCACTGGGAAGATTTCCCTTCAATGGGCCAGAGTGACACACCCAAGTGAGGAATGTGTTACCTCCAAAATCCAAATAGGCCCGCTAGGCATCGTGTCTCTTTCTTGGTTGTAGGAGGGGCCAAATGCAGCAACTTATCCTTCACCTCAGGTGGAATATCGTGACAGGCCCCACACCACTGGACCCCTATAAATTTTACTGAGGTAGAGGGACCCTGAATTTTAGTTGGATTTATTTCCCATTCTCTGGCATGTAAATGTCTTACCCATAAGTCCAGTGTGTTTGCTACTTCTTGCTCACTGGATCCAATCAGCATAATGTAATAAATGTAATGGACCAATGTGATGTCTTGCGGAAGCAAAAATTGATCAAGGTCTCTCCAAATAAGATTGTGACACAAAGCCGGAGAGTTCATATACCCCTGAAGTAGGACAGTAAAGGTATATTGCTGGCCTTGTCAGCTGAAGGCAAATTGCTTCTGGTGGACCTTATGGACAGGAATGGAGGAAAAGGCATTTGCCAGGTCAATGACTGCATACCAGGTACCAGGAGATGTGTTAATTTGCTCAAGCAATGAAACCACATCTGGTACAGCAGATGCAATTGGAGTCAATACTTGGTTAAGCTTACGATAATCCATTGTCATTCTCCAAGATACATTTGTCTTCTGCACAGACCAATTGGGAGAGTTGAGCGGAGATGTGGTGGGAATCACCACCTCTGGGTCTTTCAGGTCCTTGATGGTGGCACTAATCTCTGCAGTCCCTCCAGGGATGCAATATTGTTTTTGATTTACTATCTTTTCTAGGTAGAGGAAGCTGTTAATGCCTTCCATTTGGCCTCTCCCACTATAGTAGCCCTTACCCTACTCGCCAGGGAGCCAATATAGGGGTTTTGCCAGCTGCTAAGTGTGTCTATGCCAATTATGCATTCTGGCACTGGGGAAATGACCACAGGATGAGTCTGGGCACCCACTGGGCCCATTGTAAGTTGGACCTGAGCTAAAACTCCATTAATTACCTGACCTGTATAAGCCCCTACTTTAACTGGAGGACCACATTGACGTTTTGAGTTCCCTGGAATCAACGTCAGCTCAGAGTCAGTGTCCAGTAGGCTCCGAAACATCTCATCATTTCTCTTTCCCCAATGCACAGCTACCCTGGTAAAAGGCCAGAGGTCTCCCTGGGGAAGGATGGGAGAAAGATTCACTGCATAAATTGTCAGTAATGTAGTGAGGTCCTGCAGGCTGAGGAACAAAGAGAGTCAGACTGAATTCTAAAACTGAAGAACTTGGAGCCTGATGTTCAAGGGCAGGAAGCATCCAGCGTGGGAGAAAGATGCAGGCTGGGAGGCGAGGCCAGTCTGCTCTTCCATCTTCTCCTGCCTGCTTTCTGCGTGCTGCACTGGCAGCTGATTAGATTGTGTCCACCCAGATTAAGGGTGGGTCTGCCTTTCCCAGCCCATTGACTCAAATGTTAATCTCCTTTGGCAGCACCCTCACAGATACACCCAGGATCAATACTTTACATCCTTCAATCCAATCAAGTTGACACTCAATATTAACCATCACACAGAAGGAGAGCCTCTCTCAAATAAATAAATAAATAAATGATGCAGCTCGTTAAGCTCCACTCCATGCATGCGCGTGCATGCGCGCACACACACACAGACACACACACACACACACACACACACACCCCACCCATGGGAAAAGGTCCTGGTCAAAGTCAGAGAAGATATTATTCCTAACACCTTAACTCCAGACATCCCAATAGATGGCTCAGTTCTAACCCTGTTTTTGCTGTTTTCTTGCCTACAGCTTTCTTTCCCTTGGACCTTTCTATGGTTCTAGGTAGGCTTCCTTCTAACCATCTTGGTTGATCTTTAGTGTAGCCTGAGGCTTTTTTGCTATCAGTGATCTTGCCCACCTATGGTCCAGGGGAAAAATAGCTACCTTGACTTTCATAAAGCAAGTCATATGGGGGCATTGATTTCTATATACTCTCAAAAATACATTTGTAGGGAAATACTGTTGATTTGCAGTAAAATAATTCTCTAGCCACCTTCTATTTGTATTTGTTTGTTTGTTTGTTTTGAGACGGAGTCTTGCTAATCGCCCAGGCTAGAGTGCAGTGGCATGATCTCGGCTCGCTACAACTTCTGCCTTCTGGGTTCAAGCAATTCTCCCGCCTCAGCCTCCTGAGTAGCTGGGATTACAGGCACATGCCACCATGCCCGGCTAATTTTTGTGTTTTTTTTAAGTAGAGATGGGGTTTTACCATGTTGGCCAGGCTGGTCTGAAACTCCTGAACTTGTGATCCACCCACTGCGGCCTCCCAAAGAGCTGGGATTACAGGCATGAGCCACTGTGCCTGGCCCTGTATTGTGTTTTTTTTGTTGTTTTTTTTTTTTTTTTTTTTTTTTTTTTTTTTTTTTTTTTTTTTTTTTTTTTTTTTTTTTTTTTTTTTTTGAGACAGAGTTTCACTCTTGTTACCCAGGCTGGAATGCAATGGCGCGATCTCGGCTCACCACAACCTCCGCCTCCTGGGTTCAGGCAATTCTCCTGCCTCAGCCTCCTGAGTAGCTGGGATTACAGGCACGCGCCACCATGCCCAGCTAATGTTTTGTATTTTTAGTAGAGACGGGGTTTCACCATGTTGACCAGGATGGTCTCGATCTCTTGACCTCGTGATCCACCCGCCTCGGCCTCCCAAAGTGCTGGGATTACAGGCTTGAGCCACTGCGCCCGGCCTGTGTTTTAAGCATTTCACAAAGGTGAAATCTTCTGGTCCTTATAATATACCATGAATCAACTAGAACAGGACCAATGACCCCATTGTAAAAATAAAATTAAGACAGAGAGTGAATTAAGTGGTTTGTCCTTGGCTTATGATAGAAAAATGTTAAACTTTTCATGAGACTTCAGAGACAAACATATTCTTTGCCAACAGAAACATGTAGATGTGTCCACACAATCCTGGATATCATTCCAGAGACAGTCGACAGTCTTTGGGGTATCTTTCCCTACCCTAGTCTTTGCAAGCAGGTAGATGTCTCCTTACTTGCCTGATGTAGTCGAGTACACAGAGTCCCAGATGGCCCTCAGGTGTAGACGGTGAGGTTGGGGTACCTCTTAGGCACTTTTGCCTCCTTAGTCTGTGGCTGGTGAACATTAGAGGAACTTTTAGCCCTTTGAATGTCAGGTCAAAGCAGAAATTTTATCCTAACCTCCTCCCATGTCATTTTGAGCTTAGACTTTTTCAATTTGATGAAGCATAGCTTATATCTCTTGTGTCAAGGTCAGTCACCTCAAAGTGAATTTTCCCAGTGAGCTGTATCTTCACTGATGGTAATGTGACAAAGGCAGTGCTTCCTGACAGGAACTTACTAACTTGCTAATAAGTACTAACTTGCTAGCTACTCAGGACCAGAAGTCAGCTCATTGGTTTCTCATCCATAAAGAGTCAGCATTCCCATTCCATAAAAAGTCAGCATTTCTTTTGAAGGTCAGGAACTTCTCTCTTACCAGAGGTGCTTTCTGAGCGTGGGGCTGATAGCCAGCGGTCTAGCCTGAGATGCTTTTCAATGTCAAGAGGCAGAAAGGTCCCTAATGGCACCTGGGCCCAAAACCTGGTGACTGCACCTACCACCTCTTTGCTACTGCTGCTCACAGAGCCTGCCGTGCCATCTGTGGTCACTCATTCCCACATTTTCTCAAACCTGTCACTTTCCATTTTTGGACTTGGACTTTGAGGAGATGTAAGTGCTAGGGTACATCTTCTCATTGAATGATATGATTTGGGCGCAACTGACTTCCTTTAAGCATGCTCACTCTGGCTTCAGGCTTTCTGTCATTCCATTCTCATTGTCACCAAGGGAGGGGTTAAGGCAACCAGAATGCCTCCTCCCTAGGACAGCAGTGGGGCCAGGACCAGTAGTCCTTTGAGAGTTAAACATATCTCCTTCAAAACAGGTGACGAGCTCATCTTCTTGGACCCTCACACAACCCAGACTTTTGTCGACACTGAAGAGAATGGAACGGTTAATGACCAGACTTTTCATTGCCTGCAGTCCCCACAGCGAATGAACATTCTGAACCTAGATCCTTCAGTTGCATTGGTGGGTATCTGAAGGTTGGGTGGGCCAGGAGATATGATGTGTACAGATTGGTTCCCTGGGAGTTATCCAGATTGCTAGGTAGGGAGGCAAGAGTGTGTTAGCTTACTTTCCCCATTAGAGGCAGTAGAATGGGAGGGAATGGACCCCCGAGCCAAACTGCTCCAGTTGGAATCTTGGGTCTGCCACTTACTAACTGTATTAGTCTGTTCTCCCACTGCTAATAAAGACATACGCAAGGCTGGGTAATTTATAAAGGAAGGATGTTTAGTTGACTCACAACTCCACATGGCTGGGGGGGCCTCCTAATAGTGGCAGAAGATGAAGGAAGAGCAAGGGCATGTCTCACATGGCGGCAGGCAAGAGAGCTTATGCAGGAGAACTCCCATTTATAAAAGCTTCAGATCTCGTGAGATTTACTACCACGAGGATGGTATGAGGGAAGCTACCCCCATGATTCAGTTATCTCTACCTGGTCCCACCCTTGACACATGGGGATTGTTATAGTTCAAGGTGAGATTTGGGTGGGGACACAGCCAAACCATATCACTAACTATGCATCTAGGAGGAGTCACTTAACCTTTCTGAGCCTTGGTCTTCTCATCTCTGAAATGAGGAAAAAAAATAGTTCCTTCCTTATGGGGTTGTATGAGGTATTGCGGATATAAGGCACTTAGCACGGGGCCTGGCACATTGTAAGTATTCTATAAAGTTTAGTTATTATCATCTTTCCCCCATTTCCTTCTTGTCCTCAAATTATTGCCACCCAGGGACAGGGAGGAAGGTGGAATATAACTAGAGAGAGATAAGGGAGCAAAATGCCCTGGATGCATACAATCGAGGAAGCTGCAGGGTTTTCCCCTAGAAATATGTTTGGCCTGTACACACATTGAAGGAGCATCTGCCTGTGAAGTAGCCAGTGGTTCTGAGGCCTGTCTGTCCTCTCCCCCAGCTTAATCCAATTGTCAATATACCAGTGACCAAGAGCTGTGAGTACTCTTGTGGACCATTCTTTCACTACTCTGGGATGGCTTTGAGATTGGGGAAGCAGACTGATGGTTCTCTCTATTCTGATAGATGATTTCCTGAAGGTCAACGCCATCTTCTTAAGTATTGCCTCCAGCTAAAAGTACTATTTGGTTTTTGTTTGTTGGCTTAACTGGATGTTCTTTGGAGATGTGTATATTTGTACACCAAATGTAGTGGAATTAACCCCACGCTTTGAAGATATCTTCAAGTTAAAATATCTTGCAGTATGAGGAGAGAGGGAAAGGGACATAGAGCAAGGGTGAGAATGAGGGCGAGACTGAGAGAGATGTGTATGTCTGAGTAAGGCAATGAGTTAGGAAAGAGAGAAGCCCAGACAGTCTTCCTCCTTTATTGCTGGAAAGTCACATCCACAGAGACTAGCCCACATACTAATTCTGGGCCGACAGCTCCGTTGTGCAATACCAAGGGTAATTCTAAGTTGTGCTCTTTTGCTTTCCCCCAAGGGATTTTTCTGCAAAGAAGAAAAAGACTTTGATAACTGGTGTAGCCTTGTTCAGAAGGTAAAGCTATATGTTTTTCTTAGTCTGAAAAATGAAGTTACTCAGTTTGATTCCTTTTCAAGATTGTGTTTCATAGTAAAAATAATCCTACTCTGATATGACTTTACTACAAGAGAAAGAAACTAAGGCAACAAAGAAACTATCAGGTGTGGGTGTAGGAATTCACTCAGGATGGTGGCAAGAATATTAAGAGATAGTTATAAATTATAGTAACAACCCACCTTAGAAGGCTGAGGGGTTTGCATTAGTTTCAGTAGAAGTTTCGGCTGAAGGCAGTCAAAACCCCCTTTACATGTAGTTAATGAGAAAAGCAAATAGTTAAGGTATGTGTAGGAGTTTATCTGAATAACTCACTAACCTTGGTGCAGGATGGCCCTCTGGGTCGGGGCAGGGGGAGATTGACACCTTAATGGTGTTTACACTGAGCATAGGAACCTAGCCTTTGATCTAAGTGATGTTGATTTCAAAGCTTTGTCATTTGATGTGTACTGAAGAAAGCCCTAGAGTAAAGGCTGCCGGCATTAACCGTTCCAGGGGAGAGGCCATGGATACCCCCAGCCCACTTGTTTACTGTACTCTCTGTGTTTAAGTGTATTCATTCCTCACTGAGTCATGGCCTACAGGACATACCCCCGCAGATAGTGATCGTCTCACTTGGGAAATTATGTATAACTTTGGGGGAACTGAACAAAAACTTTGGTTTGAAATATGCTTAGTATATCAAGGGAGTTATATTTTTAGTGATGAAACCTAATATTTTATCTCATTAATAGAGAATTATTTTCTAAAGGTAATACTTATATTTTAAAATGTAGCAAAACTGCATTTATACCACACTTAAAGGTGGAATGAGAATTGATAAGACCATGCCTTTTATTTCATTTTATTATTATTTTTAAGAAAAAGTCTTACTCTGTCGCCCAAGCTGGAGTGAAGTGGTGAAATCTGGGCTCACTGCAAACTCTGTCTCCCAGGTTTAAGCGATTCTCCTCCCTCAGCCTCCCGGGTAGCTGTGATTACAGGCGTCCACCACCACTCCCGGCTAATTTTTATGTTTTTAGTAGAGACGGGGTTTCACCACATTGGCTAGGCTGGTCTCATACTCCTGATCCCAGGTTATCTGCCCACCTTGGCCTCCCAAAGTGCTGGGATTACAGGTGTGAGCCACCATGTCTGGCCAAGACTGTGCCATTTAAATTAGGATATATACCATACATTTTGGACTGCCACTGAAACCATGCCAATATGTAGCAATAGTCTCTTAGGGCAGATTTAATTTGACTAACTGATATTTCTCTGGAGCCAACGCTTCAAGAACATCTCACCCCTAAAGTGAGCAGGACCCATGCATCTGACACAAGGACTGTGCCTCATGATGGAGAACAGGCAGTGACTGCTGGCCTTCATCAGATACTCCCCACAATGTCCTTCCTTCCTAGCCAAACAGTATCTAGAATTGAAGATGGCTGGGTCTTCGGATGGTTCAAGTAGAGGATGAGTGTATTTGCTAGGCCTCTGTTTTCACCTGGCAACCACCAGACCACTGTCTCAGGGTTTGGGGTCAAAGATTACCAACTAGAAATGTTGTGAGTCTGCAGTGTTTACAACTGTTTTGGTATCTCCCCAGGAAATTCTAAAGGAGAATTTAAGGATGTTTGAATTGGTTCAGAAACATCCATCGCACTGGCCTCCCTTTATACCTCCAGCCAAGCCAGAAGTGACAACCACTGGGGCAGGTAAGCTGTTGTCCAGGGGCTCTCGGCTAGCAGACCCGTGTGTAGCAATTGTTTTCTGAGAAAGAAGGAATTGTGGCCCATGCTTTCTGTGGACAGTAAAATTTCTTTTCAGCTGGAGTGATCAAAAAGAAAAGGTGTTTCTAGTTATTTTAATCTTCTGATAAGCTGATATTTACCAATTTCAAAGAATGATAAAAGAAGGAAATGAGCTCACTGCAAGAGTTCTATGCAAAATCAAGATGACTAGGATTGCTTTTTCATGGCCCGGTTCGGAGTAGCAAATTGAGGCCATCGATAATTCAGCGTATCTTGAAGGGCTTGCAGAGCCTCGGCCACATCACTGTCATTAGGTTTATGTAACAAGTCTGACTATTTTGCGTCTTTATAGACAATTTGTAATACTTGGCAGTAGTTCTAATTGTAAGTCTTCTCCACACAAGTCTTTCTTTGGTAAAGCAATAAAAAATGCATAGTCTTAACTACTAAGTAATGTATTGATTGACCACTTCAACCCAAGTATCAAGCTTTTCTTCTTTCTCATTTCTGTATTCTGATAGAATTCATTGACTCTAATGAGCAACTGGAGGAGTTGGATCTGGAGGAAGATTTTGAAATTCTGAGTGTGTAGAATCCTGGGAACTCAACTTGCAGGTCTGTCTTCCATCTGGCACCATAAAAACATGAACTTATTACATAAAACTTTAATAGTCAGCAAGTGCCTGATATGCCAATAGCATACAAACTCGATAGCTTTCATGACTGAGCCAATCACTGTTTCTCAGAAAAAAACAAAACAAAACAAAATGACGGTAACCCTGTCCCAGAAAGAAATAGAACAATCATGGACCTAGGAGCAGAGGGATAAGGAGAAGTTCATTGCTTCTCAGCTTGTCTTACGTGGCTACAGCAAGTCTTCAGCTGCTGCAATGAGGAGATGGCTATCTGGAAGACAGACAGCAACTCTCAGCTTGCTTCAAGCACTAGCAGATAAGAGATGGTTAAGCTGTTCTGCTGCACCCTTTCAGGTGTGACCTATTTTGGACTAAATACTAAGAAACAATCTGTTCTCTTGCTCAAATAATAAAGTGACTGAATCAGGGAGGAAAAGGTTCTTGTTATATTATTTGATTGTGTAGTTTAAGAAATTATAATTTATATCAAAATGTTTGTCAAAGAAATGATGTCAAATATATACTTCTTGATCTCCTTCCTATTTGTGGGAATCTTACTATTTGATGGGTCACTGTCCCCATTCTTACTGATACTTTTGTCAGATGTCACCCTGTCCTTAAATCAAATCATGATCACTTAAATCAGGGGTCAGCAAACTTTTGCTATAAAGGGCCAGACAGTAAATATTATGGGCTTTCAGGCTATGTGGCCTTCTGTCACAGCTCTTCAGTCTGCTGTTGACGTGCAAAAGCAGCCATAGACAATACGTAAGTAAATGAATGTGGCTGTAATCCAAGAAAACTTTATTTACAAATACAGGTGGAGGGCTGGGTTTGGGCTACAGGCTGTAGCTTGCCAGTGACTTAAATTGTTGATTTTTGTTTGAGAAATTAAAAATAAATTGTGTTTGAATTATACTCTGGTTGGTTGACAGCCATATTTAGAACTATTCATATGGTGAATTACACATTTAAGCTGTGCATCATATACAATTCCAAACTATTTTAGGACTAGCAACATAATAGGTTTTAAAGCATGTGTTCATGAAATTAGCTTCACTAACCACCCTCCATCCTACGAGGATGCACCTCAAGCCCCAGCAATATCTTCCCGTTTTCCTTTTCTTGCTCCCTTAACTTGCCTGCATTTGACCCCCGTTCTTAATCTAGTCTCAAGGAAGGCCAGCAACTGGAAGCATGGCACCAAACCAATCTGCTTGTTTCCTTGGATTCCATGTTTTTCTTTTTTCCCCAGCATATTCCAATGGTTCAAAATTCAAAAGATATAAAATGATATCCAGTGATTTGTCTCTCTCTCTGATAGGTCAGTTCACTCCCTCGAAAATTCCGAGTGGTATTAATTTCTTCTTTATCCTCCCAGAGGATGTATTTTATACACATATAAATATATGCACACACACTCACATACACACTCACACACGCAGCTTGGATTTGGTTTTAATGACTTGAACATTCTCTTCCTTTGTTTTATCTGCAAAAGATCCTAAGGCCACAGAAGTATGAAAATGCCTTTCTTGAACTTTTTATTTGTTTTAAAAAATATTTATTTGTATCAACCTACATCATGCTTTGACATCTTGAACTCTAGTGTGTGACAGGGATAAAAACAGGTATAGGCTTATCTCGAAGCAAGTTATGGGTTTTGTTGACTGTTAGATGACTGTTTCAGCCCTTGATTATCTTCTAATTTTTTTTCTGCCTCAGTGTTTTGTTATAGAGCTCAACTTGGCAGTAACAGAAACCCCTGAGGCTCTGAGGGGGGGCTTATAAATTGCAGTGAGATGGACATTAGAAAAGTTTTCATAAAAGAACATCGAAAGAGTCACATGTTCAGATTTCATTTATTTTATTTGCTATGTACAAAATTGACACCATGCTTATTACTCAGGAGGTGAAGATAACAGTAATTCAGGTTACACTGATTATGCTTTGTCTGTATTGGCACAGTTTATATAATACTTAAGGAAACAGAATCACCTGGAAGGAATTGCCTCATGTCAACATAGCTGAGTATTCTGGGAAACTGGTAATTAAAGAAAATGGCTAAAACAAATTCCACCAAACAGAATACAATGTACTGCATAGCCAGTTCAGGTTTGCTTTAGGTTTGCTGACTGCTCAAGAGAAGAGTGTGCTAGATTTTTATGACGTTTTAAAAAATAAAATAGTTTAATAGGCTACCTGTGAAAGCGCAGTTGGATAACCGTTTAACAGAAAGTCTTTAACATCCTCAGAATACAGGGAGACCAACACTGTGCAGCTTTAGTTTGCCACATTGAACACATCTGGATGACATTTGAAATAAACAGAGACTTCTGAGAAACTGGGATGTGGCATTTACCTTTTTGTTCCTGGAGGCAAAAGCAAAATTCACACCTCCTTACCCACCCACCCCTCTACTCCTGGCCCAGGAAAAAAGGTGCTATTCTCATTTCCTTTGATAGGCTTGGCCACATTTGTTGCATCCTCTGCTCTACTTTGGACCAGGCCAAGTTCTCTGTCTCTGGCTGGAGGGGGAACTCGCAAGGAGGAAGTGGTTTCTCTAGGACCATATGCCGTTAATGACCACCACCCGCAACCCAACTGCTGGCCTTCAAGCCTGCCTAAACCGTATGTGGCCCAGTCTTGCTCATTCTGGAGAGAGCTAAAGCTCACCCTGGGCTACTGGCTGGCACCTCATTTCACCTGCCTAGACACAGTGGGCCTCCTTGAACAGTGAGGACTTGCCCTATGTAAACTTGAGCCATCCATGAATGTTCAGTTAGAGAATTTGTTTTAAATGTGGAAACACTGGGTTTTGGTTTAAGCCAAATAATGTGTGCTGACCTCTGGACATGAAGAAATGGCTGATTAGTCATTATGAAGAGCGTTCCGATCAAGACAGTGAGGATAGCTAGTCTAAGAAAGTGGTGGCCCATCAAATCTTTCTGAGGTAGCCATGAATAGTCACACAATCATCCAGATCAAACAATAGCACCAGCTTGACAGAAATGGGACAGCAGGTCTCAGCAGGGTGGGCTCATCTCTGTGGACCTGAGGGCTGGGGTGATCAGTGTCTGGTAGACTAGCCCAAATGAGACTCCAATGTACAACTTGACAGACAGACAAAGGGGCTCAGGCCTTCCTTCTTCGGACCATTCAGGTTCGTGAGGTGACTGTTGTGAGGGGCAGAGGAGGGCAAGGGGCAGAGTGGCAGGTGCCGCCCTACAGGCTTTTCATACACACCTGGCAGCGACTTACTCGGGTGTGGAGCTGCCCTGCTTTCAGCGTTTCAGACACAGGCGACTCCCCAAACTGCTGCCTCTCCTCCACTGTAGTCAACCAGAAACTGTACTTGTTTGCAAAGTAGTGGCAGGTGCCTCGGGCACCACTGCACTCGATGAAAGGAGTGGCCCGAAAGTCCTCTAGGCAGGATCCAGGTGAGACCAGGGACTGGCCTCCACCCTCGGCACCAGCGGCAGTGTGCTAAAACAGACAGGAGATTAGTGCATGAACTGTGCCTGCCAAGGGTTGGCATGGAGAGGGGATGGGTGCTCTGCTGCTATAGGGGGCACATGAGCTCCAATCCTAAGCCCTGGTCCCTTGTCTCAGCCCCAGCTTCAAGCCAGCATACCAAGAGGTGTGTTTTAGGGGCAGAGGCTGCTTGCCCTCCCTCATAGCAGCTTTCAGGGGCAAGCGTGCCCCCCTCCAAGCTCCCTAGTGCCCTCCTAACCCATTATGTAGGGCAATGACTATGTGTCAAGCAGAAATTCCCAAAAATACTGTCCCACTGGGTTCAGAGGTGTGTTTGGTACTCCCTTGCAAAATTGCCACAAATGGATCTCAGAAAGGCTGAGTGAAGGGAAATTTAATAGGCTCTGGACTGTAGTTCTCAGAGCCCTCCCTCCACTGTGCATTGTACGCTAAGAAGGGAAAGAGGGACAGCCTGAAATCTATTGAGGCTTTCTTTAATTTGTTGTGTTTGGCCCAAAGGTCCTGGCCCTCACCTCGGAGGGCTCCCTCAGCATTCAGTTTCAGGGCTACACGTGAGCTGTGGTCTTCAGTTACTGTTCCCATAGACCGCAGCTCCTGTCTCTTCACACTCCTGCCCCTCTCCCTTCACTTTAGGTGGCTATCATCTGGACCACAGGAGATGGGGAAGAGGCCTAATACACAACTGAGTCAGCAAATGGCCAATGGGGCAGATGCTCAAGTTGGCACACAGGAACTCCGTACTTTGCAGAACTTTGTGAGAGTGAGAGTCTCCATGGGAGCTTTCATGTAACCTTTTTTTGACAGCTGAAGCATCAAAGCTTTCCTCATTTTGACCCTAAGAATCAAAAACTCTAAAATACAACACATTTTCCTGCTTTACTAAGTAGCAGGCCCTAGGTTACTTTGGACTTTTCAGATGAATCAGGCTTGTCATTGTGAATGTCAGTTTTTGTGGGGGATGATTCTGTAGGAGCCCCATACCAACGGGTACAGCTCGTAGAACTCTTGGGCCTCCTTTGAATTATTTTACCCTTTTTAATAAATATGTCTCATTGCTTCAAGATGCCTTGCTAGGCAGTCCAAATTCTCACTCTTATAAATATTCAGGAAAAATATTCTAGTATGTTAGAATTAATGTGTAAAGTAAGAGTAAAGAGATTCTGAATAAGGGCTAAGAGCCCTCCTATTAGCAGAGCATATGAGATTTAGTACAGAGTGTTTCTACCATTTCCTGTGGAAGTTCAGGGGCCTCTCCTTATTTCCTGGTCAGCGTGGTGGACAGGACAGAAGGACAGGTGAGGTGATTCTGTATTACACTGGGATAAAATGTCCAAAGTCCAAAGACAGAGCATAACAAGGAAAAGTACCTTTCCTCAAGTAGGTATGCTAATGTTGGGGGCCTGCAGCTTTGGTCATTTTTTAAAAACACTCTCACCATATCACCCTTGGCAATTCAACAGAGAAGCTCTGGCAAGGCAGAATACTCCACTGGGTGCCACACTGGTTTTCCCTGGAGGCTGTCTTGACCCTAACATGACATTGTATTTGAAGAAACATCCCCAGTTATACACAGGATATCGTGTGAGGAACCTGATGTCTCTTTGGGCTTGCAAATGTTCTTTTTCTTAGCAAGACACACTGCATGGCTGGCCGCTGCCTTCCCACTGAAATGGAGAGGCAGCAAAAATACCAGCAATGAAATACAAACACAGCATACACCCATCAGAGCCTTTTGGGAGGAGATGACAGAGGCTAGAGGGATCTGGAAGGGTGGAGAGAAGAGGGGACAGTGCCATGGCTGGCCTAATTAGTGAAGTTGTATCCTGGCCCCGAGTGGGGACAGACTGTCCTTTACTGTCCTCCCAGATCATAGTGTGTTTTGGTCTTCCCTTGGGAGTGGCATAACTGACACAGACATGGAGATGGTGGGACATTGACCTGTGACTCACAGATATTCTAGCCCCTGAACCACTGAGTGCAAACTGCTGTCTTTCCTGTACAACCATAACTACCCGCCACTCATGCAGACTTGGGTTCTCCATTCTTTAGCCAAGCCCAGGCCACACATTTCCATTCTGTTCAAACTCTGTGCTTTCCACCTGGTGTCCCTTGAGCCTGGGAACCAGTCCAAGCCCTTTGCCTCCAACTGGGAGAGGGAGCAGTGCAGGACCTTACCATGAGGAAGGAGTATCCGATCCAGAGGCTGCGCCAGCCCAGGGGGCACTGTGGGATGGTGATGTCCTGGCTGTGCACAGCAATGGCTTGTGATGGCGCCTCACACACACAGCAGCGGCTGATGTACTGGGCAATCTGGGTCTGGCCGACAGGCATCATGGGGATAGGGGCGGTAGTGGAGAGCCAGTAGGATTTATCATTCCGCCTGGCATAGTGGCACACCTCATTGATGTTGCAGTAGATGAAGGGCATGGTGCTGAAGCGGGGCAGACAGGAGCCAGCAAAGCCTAGGAGAGAAAGTGGGCAAGGGCAGGGAAGGTCTGGCTGAGGGGCTTTGACCAGATGGTGGTTTGGGTTTACATTCAACCACTTGCACCAGACTGGGACAGCCCTCTCCTTCCAATCTGTAACACTGTACACATGCTGAAGTGTGTTGATCAAATTCTATTTTAAATGCACCAGGGAGATTTGATAATAACAAGAATCTTTTTATAAACTGTATAATTCCGCCCTAATTAATCTGCTTTGAAAGAAACAGCATTTAATAGGCTGAGTCTGCTTTTAAGATTTAGCACATCTTCAGACAACACAATTAATTCTCAGGTAATCATCGTTGCCCTGCGGGTCATATTATTATTACTACTACTAATTGCTAATATTTAATGGAGGCTTAAATGTCAAATGTTGCTCTAAGCATTTTATATTATGTGATTAATTCATGCAATCCTTCCACCAACCTGTGTGATAGGTACTAGAATTAGCTTTGCTTTATTAAGGAGGAAGCCAAAGCTTAGAGAGGTTGAATAACTAATGCAGTGTACTCAGCTAGTAAGTGATAGAGCCAGGGTTTGAACCCAGATCCACCTGACTCCAGAGTTGACGCGTGTAACTCTACACAGCAGTGGGCCTAGAAAGGACTGGAAGAAGAGAGGGGTTGGCTGTTGGTGTTTGTGGAGACAGGTCACCAGGGCTGCCTGTCAGAGCCGGTACCTACCCAGGTCCTGGTTGTGCGCTTTCTCTTGTCCCTCCACGAACAGTAAGCTGTACCCCACCCACAGCTGACTCATCCCGATGGGACACAGGGGCACCTGTTCCGACTGGCTGTGCTTTACCAACGTGTAGCCCACTCTCACACTCTGGCCAGGCATTCCAGGCATCCCGAAGGGGCCTTGCTGCCCTGGAGCTCCTGAGAGAGACAGAGCATAGGTGAATGTGGTGCAGCTAATTATAACATCAGCTACTCACATTGTGCCATGCATTGTGCAAGGCATGTTATACATGTGTGTTATCTTACTCAATCCTCACAATGACCCTGAGAAATGGTATTACCACCTCAATTTTTAGATGAGGAAATCAGGGCTCAGATGTCCTACAGCTATTAAGTGGTAGAGCTACAACTCTATCTCAGATGTATCCAGCTACAGAGGCCCCACTTTTCAAAGTACATTGTTAAGCTTCCTTCCTATAGCCACCTGGCCTTGGGGTCTCTCTGAGTGGGGATTAGGGTGTGGAGAGGGACACTTCTCAGGTCCAGCCTTGCAGGCCCTCATAGGAGGTAACTATGTAGCTGCTGAATCAGAGGCATGGAATGCAGAGTTAGGTTTAGCAGGGTAAAATATTTCCCTCGTCTCCTGCCCATGACAGACATGACTAATCAATTGCCACAGTTTCCCACAGAGCCTCTGAGCTGTTCTCTAGTCAGGACAACTAATTTGTCATCCCTGATATAAAGTGGGACATAAATAGAAGAGGTATATGGACAGCCACACCCTTGAACATCCCCCTCCCATGTGTGTCAGAATCCCCGGGTAGAAAAGGGGAGGTACAGGGCAGAGGGCCATCTGTAGTATAAAGTCAGATCTTTTAAGCACTGGAAGAGAGTCCAGAAAAGGATTTGGATCAGTCCTTTGCCTTCTGGAATGTAGGGCATCCCTTCACAGGGTAGTGGGGAGTGAATGGACTTAGAGCCCAGTTTTTGAGCCTCTTAGGAGTGTCAAGCTCTACCACAGGGTTTACTAAGTTTCAGACTTGAAGTTTTACTCACACCGTAGCCTCAAATCCTCCCAGACCCCTCCCCCCCGCCTCCTAATGTGACATCATCAGACCTTCAAATCCTGGAGGGCCTTGCAGTCCAGGCAGACCAGGATCACCAAGAGCCCCAGGTGGGCCTGGGAGCCCATTGGGGCCATCTTTGCCAGGGATGCCAGATAAACCTTTGAAGCCTGCGGGAAAGAAAGCCCAAATGAGGGTATTCATTGTAGAGGCGCCTTCCCCAGGAAAGGGGAGTTGTGTGTCATGCCCAAGATTTGCTAGGAGATGGTGCACTGGTGGTTGATTTGGTGTGCTTCCTGGGCTAGTTCTTAGTTCACGGGGGCATCTCTGCCCGGGGGCAGTGCCCTCGACTTAGCCTTTCTGAGCCCGTTCATGTCCACTTCTCATCCTCTCAGCAACACTGGAAATTCTGCAGGGCAACTGTAAGCATCCCATATCAGAAATGAGAACACTAAGGCTGGGTGTGGTGGCTCATGCCTGTAATCCCAACACTTTGGGAGGCTGAGACAGGCTTAAGTCAGGAGTTTGAGACCAGCCTGGCCAACATGGGGAAACCCCATCTGTATTAAAAATACAAAAATTAGCTGGGTGTGGTGGCATGCACCTATAGTCTCTGCTACTCAGGAGGCTGAGGTGGGAATATCACTTTAACACCAGAGATGGAGGTTGCAGTAAGGTGAAATGACACCACTGCACTCCAACCTGGGTGACAGAGCAAGTCTCCATAAAAAAAAAAAAAAAGAAGAAGACAAGGGGACATCAAGACTCAGAGAGACTTCTAACTTACTCCAATTGTGGCAAAGCTTGCCAGGTTTTCTGTCCCCAAGCTTTAGAGTTTCTTCATTGTCTCCTGTGGCCATTTATTCACAACCACACTCCCTCCATCTCTCTGCAGCACGTTAGAGAGAGATGAGTGGTCTGGAGTGGCCTCGAGAAGGCGGCCTTGCTCTGCCCTCACATCCTCTAAAGCCAAGTACCAAGTACAACCACCACCCTGCTGGTCCTGCTGGCCATTCTTCTCCCCAACAGGACGCATGGGAGCTTTGTGAAGGAACAGAAGCAATGCTTGATGAAGGCACACCCTTGGAGATGGACGTCCAAGCCATTCTTTCAGCCAAACTGTCTCAACTTCCCAAGAAATCTCCTTTCTCTGGCACCCTCCTCACCTTGTAGGCCTATAGGTCCTTGAACCCCAGGGTCCCCAATGAGGCCAGGGATGCCATCGATGCCTGGTAGACCCAAGGGCCCGGGAGGAACCTGGACAGCTTCTGCAGTTGGTGTTTGTCCAGGAGCACCTTCGGGGCCAGAAGAGCCTGTTGACAGGTGGGGGAAATGAGAACATCAGGCTGAGGCAGAGGAGGTCAGGGTGGGGGGTGAGGCCCCAGAGGCATTCTTTACTGTCTTGCAATCAACAGCTTTCTACCCTGTTTGTCCCCACCGGATATCTAGATATCTCCAGGATGGCACTGTGTGTATTACCCAATGCCTTCTTTATACATCTTTCTCCCCAGTGGTTGGGTAGCTCCAGGAGGGCGGCAGAAACTGGGTCATATTTATCATGCCTCCTCAGGACCCAGCACAGGGCCCAGTGGGTGATAGGCATTCAGGAAGCATTTGCTGCTAATATAGTGAGCTGAGCCTTGGCTCAGGGCTTGGGTAGCTGGTTTACCCACTAGCTAGAACACAGTGCCAGGGAGGCTGAGGGGATGCTTCTAATCCCAGAGGTTCAGTTGGATCCCAGCCTAGGAACCCGGCACCAGGCAGCTGCCTTTCCAATAGCGTTATTTGCCTACTAAGTCAGTGAACAAGTATTTCTTCAGTGCTTACTATATGCCAGGCTCCTGGTAGGTCTGGGGATAGAGCAGTGAATAGGACAGACATTATGGAGACTATAGTCTGGTTATAAAGATGAACAATGCCCAACTCAACAAATACTGTTAATCTGAGTGAAAGTTGGGAGAAATGCTGTGGAGAAAGGACTAGCACAGGGACAGTGGGAGGGAGCACAGGGTGGTATAGAGTGGAGGCATCAGTTTTAGAGAGTGATCGGTGGCCTGTTGCAAGCAGTGGCATTTAAACCGAGACCACTGAAACATTAGAAGGACTTTGCTATTTAAAGAGTAGAGGGGCAAGTACACTCTGGGAAGTAGAAGTAGCATGTGCAAAGGCCCTGTGGTAGGCTGGGACTTGGTGTTTTTGGATAACTGAAAGAGGCCAGTGTGGCAGGATCACAGTGAGCAGCAAAGGGGAAGGGATGGCGAAGAGGATGAAGAAGGAGGCATCACACAGGGCTTTATCGGCACAGTTAGCTCATTCGTATGCCATGGGAAGCCACTGGATGATTTACGTTTTTATAAGCTCTTTCTGGCTACTATGTGGAAAAATGATCACTAGGATGGGGAAAGGAAGGATGCTGCATGAGAACTCTTGGTGGCTTGGATCTGGGGAGAGCAGCCAAGGTACTGGGAAGGGAACAGATGCAAGGCACATTTAGGAGGTACAGGCGTCAGGGCTTGCTAATAGATTGCATGTGTGTGAGTAGGGGTGGGAAAGGATGGGAAGGATAGCTTTTTATTTCTGAATTGAGCAAACGGGTGGGTGGTGATCTGAGTGCAAACCCAATGCCCACTAATGCAGAGATAACAGAGAAAGGCAGTCAGCAGCAGGATCCATGGTGACAAGGCAGCAGTGGTCTTCACTCCTGGGAGGTGATAGAAGCTGAGGGATCCCCAAGGTAGAGAAACCGCATCCCTGGGGGAGCTTGATCCAGCTGCTTCAGGCATCCAGGCTTTCTTGGTGTGGTGAGCAATGACTCCTGAAGGAACCTTACCACCAGGCCCCTCCCTCGAGCTCTGGATCAGCCCAGCACATGTTCTCAACTTACCTCTTGGCCCTGCCTTCCCCTTCATCCCGGGAAATCCTGGGTCTCCAGGTGGCCCAACCTTGCCTGGAGTCCCCATGAAGCCAGGCTCACCTCTCATGCCTGACAAAGTCCAAAGGAAGCAAGTCAGGTCCTGGCATGGCAGGGGTGGTAGGGGTGGAGGATAGGCAGGGGTGAGGTAGGGAAGAGCATCAGCCACCGGCCCCTTTTCACAGGACAGTAGGAAGGAGTCCTGGCTGCAAAGTCGGGAAGGGCCTGGCAGCCAGCCAAGCAGCCGTACCTTTCAGTCCTAGCTCTCCATGGAGGCCAGAAAAACCTGGAATTCCTAGGTCTCCCTTAGGCCCCTGAGGTCCGGGAATTCCAGGGAAGCCAGGGTCTCCGGTGTCACCTTGATTCGAGGATGGCCCAGGGGGACCTGGGGGCCCAGGGGGGCCTGGGCGGCCTAGGGATAAGATTGGAAGAGGGGCAAGGGGCAGGTGAGCAGGTGGTGGCCACTGCTGAAGGCCTAGAGACTGATAGCATGCCAAAGCCCATTCCCAGGACAGAGACTGTTCCCTCACCATCTGTGGGGTTCTAATGCCCAGATTTTCCCAAACCATTTTTTAGCAAAATGCACCTGGCTCTAGTCCCCTATGTCCCAGCTCAGAGAGGGATGTGAAGCCAAACATGCCCAGGTGTGTCCAGCATCAGAGATTGGCTGCGCTGTACACATGACTTCCCCAAATGTCAGACAAAGGTGGTGGCCAGTCCTCTTTTGGGCATCCTGTCTTTACCTCGTTCTCCATCTAGGCCTGGTCGCCCAGGGTCACCAGGCTGTCCTGCTATGAGTGAGGGCAAGGAGATCCCTGGGGCACCAGGGAGACCAGCAGGGCCCTGGAGACCGGGAAAACCTGCAAAGAATAAACAAAAGGGGCTGGATAGGCTCCGTGTACCGGGAAGATGGCCAGGCTCTGTCAGATAAAATGGAAGCTCACACAGAGAAAATGGAAGCAGTTAGGTAGGAGCCAGACCAGAGAACGCCAGCAGAGGGCTCTTCTCTCCTCATCCTTTCTTCCCAGAAAGCAGACAAATGTAACTGACAAGGGCTCAGAGAATCCCCTTTTCCAGCTGGAGCTGTATTTTACTGGAAAGCTCTAGCTCCCCAGCCTCAGTGGTAATGGAAATATTTTAGGCCAATTTCCCCCAAACCAGAAAGAAAAGAAGGCATGACTGAACACCTGGACTTTTAAGTTTCCAAAGTGATTTAAAACTTACTGTCAGTGTCAAAAAACATTTCTTAAGTTAGCCAGTTGTGTCTGAGGCTGCACAAAGGTTATAGAAGGTAGGCCACAGGCCCTAGCCAATCAAAACAGACACGAGGCCCATCAGAATGGAGGCATCGAGAGTGCTATGTCTCTGTCTTTTAGGGCTATCTTCTGCAATTTCTAGGCAAACTAGAAAACAATATTTTATAGGTCATTCATGATACGAGCCAAGTGATTGTTTAATTGCCTATGTAACAAATGTCTCTGTACTAAATCCCTCCTCCCATTTTGGCCAAAGAGAATAACCACTTATTACAGTAGATACAGAATACTCATTTGCTCTAATTTTAATACTGATTAACATGTTTTCAGTTTGTGGAACTATTTCTATTGTAATATGTTCAAAACCAAAACTTCCATCTGATCACACAGATTTATTTAATGTTCACAGATCAAATACATAGATGGTAATCTTGACAGGAAAACACAGATGTAGGTGTTGATATCATACATGTAGCATGGAAGAGATATATTTATTACTTTGGGATATTCTAGAAGATATTCAAATGAAGATAAATGGATTCAAACTGGCTGACGAACTGTTCTGGTGGTCGAGATCCTTAATTTTTGTTTGTGACAAGAAAATCCAAAAATGTTAATGTCGAATTTTATCTTTAGTGACAAGAAAAATGCAAAAATATTCATGCTGAATTCCTCACATTAATCTAAAACATAGTAAATCCATGAAAATTTATAAAAATGATGGTAGCTTGGTCAATTCCAGTGTTTTTAGATAGCTCATTAATTAATTGAATCTTGAAATTTATACAAGGAAAAAATAAACTTTGAGAAAAGTCTCTGTAGGTCTCTTAGGTCTGGAAAAAAATAAACACAAATTGAAAAATAGTAACTAAGCCAGGTGGTGGTACTCATGGCATTGCTACTTATGGTTTGGTGAACCTTTGAAAGATTTTTCTTTATTCCCAGGGTAAAAATCTGAAAAGAAAGACATATTGTATACTTTTTTTGGAAAATATAGCTATACACATATATTATGTATATATAGTTTATATATATATGCTGAAATTATGCAAAACTAATAAACAAGACACCACATGTGTAATAGAGTAGGCAGTGGTGGGCAGTACACAAATTATAAAAGTTCCCATGGCAGTGTTTGGAGACTCTTTCTCCCTTTACCTGTTTCTTGATTTTATAATTACACTTATGTGTTAATAAGCCTGAAATAAAGGCACTACTGACTTCAAGTAGTACAAAAAGCTCATGCATTTCTTTAAAAATAAAACACTTTAAATGAGCAGATGAAAATGCAAAACAGCCGTTTTTCCAACTCAGTCCAGTGTCAAATCCTTGAAAAAACAAAATATATAAACGCAGCCTCTAAATATTTAGTGCAAATATGAAAACAAATAGTATCATTGAAAGTTACTTAGCTAATAGTATTGTAAGGAGAGGGATTGCTCTATGAAGTTTTTCATTTGTTAGTTTGTTTGAGACAGGGTACTGCTCTGTTGCCCAGGCTGGTGTGCAGTGATATGGTGAGGGCTCACTGCAGCCTCAACCTTCCAGGCTCAAGTGATCCTCCCACTTCAACCCCTTGAGGAGCTGAGACTACAGGCACACGCCACTATGCCCTGCTAATTTTTGTATTTTTTGTAGAAACGGGGTTTCACCATGTTACCCAGGCTGATCTCCAACTCCCTGGCTCAAGCGATCCGCCTGCCATGGCATCCCAAAGTGCTAGGATTATAGGAGTGAGCCACTGCACCGACCACTCTATGACATTTCCTTAGGAGTAAATCATCATATTGCACTGATTCCCATTGTCAAATAAAAGATAGGTTCCTGTGGGGGTGGGATGGGGTGGTACTATATTCTCTTTTTTATTTTTTTGAGACGGAGGCACCAGGTTGGAGTGCAGTGGCACAATCTTGGCTCACTGCAACCTCTGACTTCCTGGTTCAAGTGATTCTCCTACCTCAACCTTCCGAGTAGCTGGGATTATAGGCATGAGCCACCACACCCAGCTGATTTTTGTACTTTTTTTAGTAGAGACGGGGTTTCACCATGTTGGCCAGGATGGTCTTGATCTTCTGACCTTGTGATCCGCCTGCCTCGGCCTCCCAAAGTGCTAGGATTACAGGCATGAGCCACCACACCCAGCCATTTCTTGTACTCTTTTTAAAGAAATTGTTTTAATTAGAGATTGAGAGGATATGACATAATATTTATAATATTATGCAAATAATAATTCAGATACAATGAACACTGTGTTTAAACCACTTAATTCAAGAAGATGACACTTGTTTTGAATTTTCTTTTGTGTCCTCCACCTCTTCCTTCCCTCCCTCTCAGAGGCAATCACTCCTGAATTTTGTTCATCATCTTTCTTCAGTTTGACCATGTATATCCCCAAACAATGTATTGGTTGGTTTTGCTTACTTTTGAACTTTATGGAATCATACCAAATGTACTCCTTTGTGACAAGTTTGTTTTTTGCTTAGAGCTATGTTGCTGAAATGTATCCTTCTTGACCTGTGCTGTTTACTACATTTGTAATTGTGATTTTATTATTTCAGATAGCTAAAGAAAATGAATAATCTAATGACTGTCAAGATTTGAAAACAAAAGAAAATGTCCCTGTGCTTTTATCCAGTCCTGTCTTCCCTATGTTCTGTGAAAGAAGACACAGTCTCTGGGCAGGTTCAGGCCCTGCTTTGAGCCCTTCCTCTGGAGAAGCTGCTGGCTTTCAGAAAAGAACAGTTTGGTCCAGATCAAAGGGAAGAAGAAACATAGAAACAACAGATACATCCATTTAAAATGCAGCAGGAAATGAATTAATGTATGAATATAGTTCCTGGAAAATGTACACACATTACACAAACGTACACATAAACAAAATGTGGTGAGACCTCAAGCCCCAGAGCAAAGAGAAACAGAAAATTTTGCAAATATGATTTACCCAGGTAACATGCAATAATATTCTTAAGTATATACTATGTGCCAGGCACTGAGCTTCTGTGTATCTTACCTCTGTCTTCATTGATTCCTCAAAAAACCTATGAGGTAGGTTCTGTTATTATGTTCATTTTATAGAAAAGGAAAACTAAGGGCTTATTTGGGATTGAGAAACAAGTAACTTCCTTGTTTAAAGTCATACAGCTAGTGAGAGGTATAACTGGAATTTGGACCCAGCTAGTCTGATTTCATAGCCCATACTCTTAACCATGATGCTATGCTGAATTCATTTCCTGGTTAACATGGAGTGGAATGTATACAGGTTTTTAGAACTTTCCTGAGGAAACGTTGAAGAACACAAGTCATTCTTACTTTTTGAGAGGTGGGCAAAAGGAGACTCAGAAAGGGACTTCAGGCCACGTGATGACTCAGGGGCTGAGATTAGGGTAGAACCTGCTTTCTAGTAAACCCAACAAATTCTAGTTGAGGGCATGCTGTGATCCTGTCCGGTTGAGACATTTATCATCTTAGTCTTGGGATTCTCCCAGCAGCCACACTGTCTTCCCAGGGCCCTGGGAGTGCCATCCACACTGGACACTGACGAAATGCCAGCCAACTTCTCACTAAATGAACAAGCCCTAGCCCTCAGGGCCACTAATTCCAAGCTCTGGCCAAGCATGCCAGAGAGTCTTGTGGTTAGTAAGGAAGAGCAGAAGGGAATCTGGAGGCTAAAATGGACTTGGCGAACTGTGCCCTGACAGTCTTCACTGGAAAATGCTAAGCACAGCGTATCCTCTCTTTCTCAGCGGTCATTCCCACTGGGTTGTGAGACTCCCAGAGATATGAAGACACTCTTAGCCTAATCCTGTGAGCCACATGGCCCTGCGGTGCCCTAAATCTGTTCCACCAGCAAGGCCTCTCTCAGTCTTTACAAGGCCTGACTTGGACTCACCTCGATCACCTTTTTGCCCTCTCAGGCCCGGCTTCCCTGGAGCTCCGATGCCAGTTCCTGGATTTCCTTTTTCTCCTTTGGGTCCAGGGAGACCGGCAGGCCCGGGCACACCAGTGATACTAGGTCCTAGGAGGAGATGCGGGGTAGGGGCAGACTTCAGTGGAGGTGAGGCCTTCCTGACTAGCTCACTTGCCTGTGGCCTGAGAAGCCTGACTGGCAGACACCAGAGGCAGAGTACTGAAGTAACAAGAAAGAAAGTTAATTTGAATAGAAGGAAAAACCCTGTCCTCTTCGTTCTCCATATCAAGGGACCTCAAATTGGAGGTTGGTAAGGAGAGATATGAGTCCAAGGATATGGGATACACCACAGTGGAGAATTCATGGCTAGCCCTTGCCAGGCTTCTGGAAGAGCTGGTGCCCTCCTCTTCACCCTGGGAGTCTTCCTAACCTGGAGTGCCATGGGTACCCTTGGTGCCTGGAAGCCCATTCAGTCCATGTAAACCAGGAAATCCAGGGAAGCCTGAGGGGAGAGAATGTCAAAAATGGCTCCAGCAACTCTGAATCATGAAGCATCAGCCAACCTGCCCCCAAAGGCATTGCAAGGTCCTTATTTTAGTCCTGGTCTTTTTTGAGGCATTTACTTAATGCACTAAGGGAGAAGAAAACATCCCCAACCTATACCCTGCACCCTAGGTTCTCATGACTCTTATCAGAGACCAATACAGCTTTAAGAGTAGGATGGTAGCTCATTAGGTATCTTGAAGAAGAACTCTGAGTAGCAATGTCAAGACCTTGAGTGGTCAGCTCCCAGAGACTGGTTCCAGAAACTCACTGTCCAATCTCTAAGTCAGGGAAAGGCTACATATGCCAGGGCAATTGCCTTCCTTGCCAACTCTTCTCTTCATGGATCCCATATTCTTCTCTTCCCACTCATGCTTGCTTGCCTTCATTTCATATTCCTTTCCCATGATTCCTTGTGTCCAATGATTCCTGTAGGCATGGCTTAACCCTAGCTAGTAACTTCTAAGATAAAGTAGTTAGTGTCCTTCATTGAGGGAAAGACTTTTCCCCACTGTCTACTCCAAAATACACATACCTTTGGGTCCTATTAATCCAGGGAGTCCCGGAGGCCCAATTGCCCCTTGATGACCAGAAGAACCTGGAAGTCCTGGTTCTCCTCTGATGCCTGTAGTCCCTGGAAATCCTAAATGTGAAGCCAAGGCAGAGGTTCAGAATGGGGCATGGCGTGAGGCTAATCCAAAGTCTTTCAGAATAAAGTTATCATGTGGCATGGTACCTGGAGCTCCGGGAAGGCCAGCGTCTCCAGGAACACCAACTTCTCCATCTTCGCCTTTGTGTCCAGGGAAGCCTATGGTGCCTATTAGTCCATCTCTTCCTTTTGCACCTATAAAACCAAGAAAAATGCTAAGTGATTAGGCCATATTTCTAGCAGTATATTCCTCTATGGGAAAGAGTAGATTCTAAATTGCTGAAGGAGCTAAAACCAATAAAGAAACTCTGAAAATGATAGTGGCAGCTATTTTAACATTAGAAAGGTATCCTCCAATTGAGAAGCAAGTAAATTTGTTATAAGTATCCTCCCAGAAGTGGGAGTAGTGAGTGGACATGTTCGAGAAGGACAGTTTAGATAACAACTTCTAAACTAAGGGGATGTAGGCCATTATCCCAAAGAGCTTTGCCAGCCTAGGAGTCTGTAAGGAAGGGCAGGCTAATTTACTTGGGGAATCGATAGCTAGGAAATTTTCTGCACTGGATAGAAGCTGCAGAAGTTGGGGTTGACCTCCAAAATCCCTTCTAATCCTCAGTTTTGAGGAGTCTGTGAGGCAAACAAGACAAAAATATAGCAACCTTACCTTTAAAACCAGATTCACCACGTTGTCCCTTAAGTCCTGGGCTACCGGAAATTTCAAGTGTCTGGCCGTTGTCTCCTGAGGATTCCAAGACATCGTTTAAATGACCAGGAGAAACTATAGCTCATTTTGCACCACTGAGATCTTTTGAACAAATTTTTTTCAGATTCAGTGTAGCCAGAGGAGCTCCTTGACAAAATTATCTATGGGGTAAAAGGTGATGAATCACTACCCAGGAGCTGGGATGCTGCTACCAGGCTACTGGCATGAAATGCTGCTACATGCAGCATATCTCCATTGGAAAGCACATCACTAGGCTCAGTATGGGCAGAGATGATGGTAGGCAGGGCCCTCAAACATCACCAGAATGGTACAGTGATGCCAGCAAGAATGGAGAATTTTCCTGCCTAGTGGGCTGGGTTTATCAAAGGAAGACAGTGGAGCTGAGGTTCTCCTCTGCTGCTAAGTCTGGAAAGCAGATGGGCAAAACCCCAAAGCCAAAGGACAGCCTTTTCCTGGGATCCATGAAAGCCACAGAGCGAGATCTTGGTAAGTACCACCATTTGTTGCACTGTCTTTGAGGAACAAGGACTGCAGAGGGGGTTTGGCAAAAGGGAAAATGTAAATTAAATCACTTTCCCCTAAACAGTCTCCTGGCTACCTCTCACAAGAGACCCTTGGGTCTGCTAGAAATCCACCTTGCTCTAGAAAAACACATTAAAAGAAACAAATGCTCCTTACCTTTCAGGCCCGGGAGACCAGATGTTCCTGGGAGTCCAGGTGACCCTCTGATACCTTGTGAACCCTTCAAAGCAAAATGGGAATCATCACTTCTGCCCAGAGCTCAGGGCTGTCCATACTTTTACTCCCTCACCCCTCACTAAGCCACTGCCTGAGAGATGTCTATCATGTATTCTGTGGCACGGGTGGACTGTGGGCCGGAAGTGGGGTCGTTATACCCTGCAAATGGGAAGGTGATGAACAAAGGGCAGAGCACATACTTAGGGTTTGTAGGGGAAGGATTCGATCTGCAGACTAATCCTCATCTTGTCATTCATAACTTCCTACTGCTCATCAAAATGGGAATCTTAGGAAGTCAAAGTGTGGCCACTCTAGTGAGTCTCTTGGAAAATACAGAACATGACAGTTAGGCCAGACACTCTATGGACTCAATACACAGTTGGGTATCACTGTCCTTGCCAAAGCTCTGGAGCCATTATGCATAGGAAGAAGTTTTGCTTCACTATGCAGGGTTAGCCCTCTGACACAAGTTCCGCAAGGAACACAAGGTCTTTCTACCACCAGGCAGCAGACAGTAAGTGCACAGGTGCTGGAGTCTGAATTTGGGCAAATGTTACCATTTTCAGAAGAAAATCTGCCTTCACTGGCTAATGTCCAACACACTATCTGAGTCTGGGAAGTGGCCATGTCAGCTGCCATCAGCACAGTTCTCTTCTTGATATTTGCTACAGTTTTGGTTTATTTTGAGATGTACCCAGTATCCAGTAAAGATATATGCAACTTAGTGCTTTGGGCAGGAGGCTGAGTACTAGGCTGGGTCACTGTGTGCACTGGACCACTACCCAGAACACCCTTCCATTGTGGCTGCTTCCTTGCCTGGCTTCATCAGGCACATTGCCATTATCTTCTAATTCTGAGCCTCTGTTCACACTGGGACTCCTTCCAGAATGCATTCCCACTTTGTTTTCATTCCCGTAGAATGTAAGTAGTCAGGACTATCCAGTCGAGAACTATTTATTTTCAATTGCTTCAGGGGTGTGTGTGTGTGTGTGTGTGTATGTGTGTGTGTGTGTGTGTGTATGTGTGTGTGTGTGCATGTATGTGTGTGTGTGTGTGTGCACATGCATGTTCTCTCCACCAGATGGACTGACAACTTTTGAAGTTCAGGGACTTTGCCTGCAAGGAACACAGGTCTTCTGTAATTCAATTCATTGACATCCTTAGATAAAGCTGCTATTTATGCAGTGCTGGCCATGTGCCAGAGACAATGTCAAGAACTTTACATGTGTCATGTCACTTAACCCTCCCTACTGTCTGAGGGTGATTTAAAGATTATTCCCAATTTTTACAGATGAGGAAAGTGAGGTTTAGGTAAACAGTATGCACAAGATCACAGAGCTAATGAGCAATGGAGCTGAGTTTCAAATCCAGGTTGGTCTCATTGCTAAGCCACCACCTCTTCCACCTTGCCTTGTAAGAAGCTAGACTTGATTCTTTGCTAGTGGCTGCCCCTTGTGGAGCTTCAAAGACCTTTCTAGCAAAACATCAAGAAGTTTTTACTAAATTCCTACAATGTGCCAGGCTCAACATGAAATGCTGGCAGTGGGGTACAGAGAAAACGGGCAAGGTAGTTCTTGTTTTCAAGCCCTAACAGTCTCATTGAGGAAGTCAGACACACACAGAAACAACTAGAATTGATGTCAGCAGTGAAGTATAGAGTGTCAGCATGGTGGGAGCTCAGGGACTCCTGGAGGAGATGGTTCCTGGGCTGCTGCCTGAAGGGCAGCAGATATTGGATAACTGCAAAGGCAAGAGAAGGATCTGCCATGTTGGGGAGATGTGAACAAAAGAACAGAGGGGGAGATCTTCAGGAAAGGGCGGGAAGATCTGTCAGACTCAAGGAGAGAGCTCTTTCTGAGGATGTCGTGGGAGAAGGGGCTGAAAAGTAAGCTGGGATCAGAGAGGTCGTCAGTGGGGATATTTCCCTCTGAGATGGAGGGCCTTTTCTGGTGGAAACACAAAAATCTGGTCACACTAACACTTTCTCCTGGCATTCCTGGGAAACCTGTGATCCCGGAAGACCCCTTCAGGCCAGGTAAGCCCTGGATTCCCGTGAAGCCAGGGGGCCCTGGCTTTCCACTAACTCCTTTGATAGTGCCTGGGAGGCCGGGAGCTCCAGGCAGGCCTGGTGGCCCAGGTCGACCAGCCTCTCCTTTGTCACCTGTAAAAGAAATAAAAAGACTTGGAAAAAGGACACTGGGCAAGAAAAATCCTGATCGTGGAGGTGCAGGTATCCTACGTCACAGGTCAAGTGTAGGCTCAGGGAGCCATTAGCTTGAGGGCAGAGGTGAAGTAGGGAGAGATGCTTTCAGCCTTATGAGGCACCAACAGGGCCGCTTCAGCTCCAACGCTGGGAAAGCAGCACAGTGCTCAGGCTCCTCCAGGGGTACCACTGCCTGCGGTTGAAAACCTCAGTTCTACAGTGGCAATGACAAATGGCAGTCTCAAAATCCAGGCAGCCTTCAGTCCCAAAGGAGGCAGCCTTCTTGAACTCCCTGCTGCCAGGCACACTGCTGCCCTGGGGTGGGGATGGTGGGGGGCAGTACTTCAGGGCCTTTGCTCAGGAAAGAAGCCAGGTTTGGTTGTGAAAACTTTCTTGGGCATTTCTCCTATCCATTCCCTGCCCCAGCACCTCTAGGCCCAGGAAATCCATCGGATCCTGCTGAGCCTTGAGAGCCTTTGTCTCCTTTGAACCAAAGGTTTGACATTGGATGTCTTGGACTAGGTATTCCGACTGGCCCTGGATTGCCTCTGTCTCCTGCAGGGATAGAGATCAGTGTGAGAAAGAGAGCTTAGATACAGGGTCAGGCAAAGGCTGACCTTTCACATCATTTCTTCCCATACCACCATGGCCCTTTTTTGGGGCCTTTCCATCTTATTCCCCACCCCTATTCCCCCAACTTTACATTTCTGTGTATGTCCTTTTCTACACATACCAAGTCCATCAGCAACTTTAGACTCTACTTAAAAACCTCTACCACTGGTCATCTGGGGATGGGCACACATGGCCTCTAACATACAGTGTTAACTCAGAGGGGATTAGGTCTTTTGGTTTAAAAGGACTGAATTCAGAAGCCCAAAATTTTATTATCTAACATGGAGCTGATACAAACCACAAGAATGACCAAGTCAACAACCAAAATATATATATTGAAAAGCATGGGCAGCAGCTCCAGAATTCAATTCTCCATCTCACCCTTTTCACCAGGAGTACCAGGGCGTCCAGATTGTCCAATTTTTCCTGTTGATCCTGGAATCCCCTTTAATCCTCTTGCTCCAGGAATACCAGGAAAACCTGGTATTCCCGGAAAACCTAAGGATCCAACAGACCCCTTCTCTCCTGTGGTAAAATAAGAACTTCTATTATTACTCCCACTTTACATACAAGGAAATGGAGGCTCAGAGAGGTTGAATAACATGCCCAAAGTCAGCAGAGAAGGAATTCAAACCCAGGTTTCTCTAACTCCAAAGTCTTAGTCATTACCAAGCTCTTATTCATTACACATTATGCTATCTTCCTGAATAGGGACAGGCACGATACAATACAAAGGAAAGAAGTCGGCCCCTCTTGGCCGGGCGCAGTGGCTCACACCTGTATTCCTAGCACTTTGGGAGGCCGAGGTGGGTGTACCACCTGAGGTCAGGAGTTCGAGGCCAGCCTGCCCAACGTGGAAAAACCTTGTCTCTACTAAAAATACAAAAATTAGCTGGGTGTGGTGGCAGGTGCCTATAATCCCAGCTACTTGGGAGGCTGAGGCAGGGAGGCTGAGGCTTGAACCTGGGGGGCAGAAGTTGCAGTGTCACTTCACTTGAAAGAGCGAAACTCTGTCTCAAAAAAAAAAAAAAAGCGGGCCCCTCTCTTATGAATCACCAAGTTATATAGCTCATGTGTGACACAGGAAAAAAACAAACCTAGGGGCAGGAGGCAAGGAGCTGAGCTTTAGCCTGGTTCTGCTGCTAACCAGTTGTATGACCTTAAACCACTCAGTTTCTCTGGTTTAAAATAGAGATGCCACCAGCCCAACCACCAATGGCTATCAAGGCAATCATAGGAAGTCAGTACTATCAGACTCCACGGTAGGACTATGCAAATGAGTAAACCCAGTGTGGCTGGTACTGCCCTGGGCATTGTTGACCATGATACTCAGCCTAGTGTTCCATGCAGCAGGCAGTGAGGGTGACTCACCTTGGGCAGAGGTCCCCTTTAACACTAGCCTTGTCCAACTATCTTGCCACAAAAAGCTCTGTCCAACTCCCTCCCCATTCCGCATTCCCAGGCAGTAAGGAAGGAGCAAGCTGGGCAGCTGAAATGCTCCTTTTTGGCATCCACTGCTCACTTCACTGATCACTTACCCTTGAGTCCAGGGAGGGCTGGCAACCCAGTGATCCCTGGAGAGCCTGGGCTTCCCTTCAGTCCTACTAGGCCTTGATTTCCGGGAAGGCCTTTCAGCCCTGGCAGCCCTTTCTTTACAACTGATCCGGGAATACCTTTCTCTCCTCTAGTTCCTTTCTTTCCGGGATGTCCTGAATCAGCAAAGGAGAGAACACAGGACAGCTCTGAAGTGACGCTTTGGCCAGATCTGGGCCACTGCCTATATCACAGCTTCTGATTCATTTCGCTTGCTGTGTTTTGTAAATGGCTCTTTAACAATGGCACATGCAAACTGCTAACAGGCAGAGTTCTCAGTTGGCTGAAGCATTAATATCTACTACCCAGAGTACCACGCCAATGGCTATTAATTCTAGCATGGCGCAGTAGCTGGCAGTGAGAGAAAACCCCTTCTGATGATAACTTCTTGTCCTTTTGTGAATGTGGTTTATGCTTTAGCCCCTGAATGGAGCTCTGGGAAGCCAGGGTGGCAACTAGGCTCCAGTTTCCTGGTACTTCGTCCGAATCATGCCACAATGGCTGTTTCCTGAGCCAATCCTGAAGTAGAGGTTAAAGCTGAGCTGTTGTTTCAGCCTCCCAGGGAGCCTTGGATACAGGGCTGCCCTTTTAATCCCTCAAGCAAGCAGTTAAGTCAGCCAGTTCCTTGGCATTAAGGTTGAAAGACCCCCTAGTGCCAAGTACTGTAGAAACCCACAAGGCCCATTTGGTCTCCTAGGTATTCTGGGAAGTCTTTCACCACGCTTTAAAGTTGGTCAATGGGATTAACCTCCTGAGCTGCTGCCAAAGTGGAATGTTCAGGTACAAAGCAAGGAAATTAAAAAATGAAAGGATTAAATCAATGACGACAGAGGTATTTGGGTCCCCAAGGACCCAAATGAATGGCTGACTTGGCTTTCTATGGATTGAAAAGCATCAAGTAGCCACAAGCCCCAGAATTCAAATGGTAGGCTGTGAAGGGGACTCCATAACAAGGGAAGGAAATTCAATGGGAGCCAACCCCACAGCAGGAGCTCGGGGATCCCTGGCCTTGTAAGCAAGGCCATGTTATAGTGTATAATCAGATACACTCCTGAGTGGCAGAGCCAGTGGGGGTGTTAGTCGTCTGTGAGCTTGTGTGCTGTGTTTTCTTACTTAGGCAGCCTATGTGAAGATCTCAGAAACACAGAGAGACAAAGGGGATAAAAAGGACATTAATGGCTCTGCAAATAACTCCACTTCAGTCACTAGGCCAGGAATAAGGGGTGGTGGGGAATGGGGTAGTCACCAAAGTAGAGTGAGAAGGGCGATGCAAGAAAAAGGCAAAGCTGCAAACACCAGTCTGGAAGCAACAGGTGTCAGGCCCCACAGCTGAGTAAAAGATGCTTTGGCTGTGGGTCCTTGGAGGTATGCTCGCCTGACAGGCAGGCTGCTGGTGTGGCCAAACTCTGCTCAAGCTTCTCCCCAACCCAAAGCAGGCTGCCCACAGCCTCAGTGAAGGCAGCAGAGATGGGCTAGATCCCCTCAATGATGAGGGTGGCTTCTCTAACTGGGGAGGTCGGGAGAGTTGAATCCTGAAAATTGGGCGTGAGGCCATGGAGGAGTGGGTGGGGAGAGATTTGTGGCAATAGTTTGGAAGCTAACCTGCAGCAGTCTGTTCTGCTTGGTGCTACAAGGGTGATTTGAGATTTGAAACTTGAGAGCTTAGGAAAGTCAAGTCTCATTCTAAATTCTGACCATGCCCCACTGCTGCTATTGCCCTCTTCCCCCCAGAGTGCTCTGGGCCCAGGGCCTAGCTGAAGTCTGTCAAGATGGGACTCCTCCTCTGAAGGACCTACCTGAAGTACCTTGGAAGCCTGGAGCTCCTGGGAGTCCAGATTTGCCCTTGATGCCATATGGACCACTAGATCCTGGGGTGCCTGGCTCTCCCACCTGTCCTGGTGTCCCGGGGCTGCCCCGCTCACCTTTGGGGCCCAGCAAGCCAGACTTCCCATGCAAACCTGATGAAAGAGAAGAGTAAGTGATCATAGCCTGGAGAGAACACAGCGACTAGGTCAGCAAAGCAACTTCCAGGACTCATCTCAGGTGCCACTGTCTCCTCAGCTCCAGCCTTGTTGCTATTCCCAGTTGTAACCCAGCCTTTGCAAGAAATTTGATTATTAGTTATGGTCACTTTTGGAATTACTAAGACAGTAAAGTCGACTCAGGCTATTTAACGAAAATTTCCCAAAAGGGAGGGACAGAATAAAGTATTTCATTTTAACCCCTTAATTAAACCATCACCCTAGATTTATGCAAGTATTCATACAAGTATATGAATTAATGTGAGGATTCCTATAGATTGTTAAATAAGTAGGGCAAAAAGAGTCACCTTTGAGTCCTGGAAGGCCAGAGTCTCCAATAAATCCTTTGTCCCCTTGCAATCCTTGTAGGCCTTGTTCCCCTGGAGCACCATTTTCTGCACCGAAGATGTCACCAGTGGCTCCCTTGGAACCAGGTAAACCTGGACTGCCAATTATCCCAGGCAAGCCATCTTTTCCTGGGAGCCCAGGAAACCCAGGCAAGCCCTTCTCCCCACGAGGTCCAGGAAATCCTAAATGTAAAAAGGCAAACATAAAAGACCGTGGCTGATTAGAAGCAATTTGTCTGGGTACAGATCTCTAAGACAGATTTTTCTGATATAAAAGCTAACATATTAATAATATATGTCACTTCTCTTAAAGGTCATGAGTCTCTGTTCCCGTGATGCCTTGTGTAAAGGCAGGGACTGTGCCCCTTGACCTGGAGGAGGTTCTAATTCTGGGAGGTGGGGCTGTGGTCGGAGCTCCACACCTGCTCCTGAGGGTCCTATAGTTGTTGAGGAACACAGGCCACCCGGTAGCATCCTGAGAAAAGCTCAACCTCTTCTGGAGTTCTCTAGCTTCTGCTGTCATGCCTCCCTCTTCTTGGGTGCAGACAGGGTGGTAGAGGGGACCCTGGAGCACATGGTCCAACATGAGCCCCAAGCCCTAGAGCAGTTGGGGTTCTCTAACCTGAGCAAGCATCACAATCACCCAGAATAACGTGCGGATAACTGGGGCCATACCCAGAGGTTATGATCTGCAGATCCTGTGGAGATGCTGAGAATTTGCATTTTCAGGTTCCTAGGTGATGCTGATGCTGGCCCATGGAGTACAGTTTGAGGACCACTGGTACAGTGTAGAATCATGAAGCTCAAGTTGGAACAAAAGAGTGTGAGAAAAGGGATAGAAATGGGATAACTTCCCTCTGACTGATCTCAATCTCTTTCTCTGACCCTTAAGGAGTTGATCTAGGAAACTCATAGAACTGGCAGGCAGACAACCTGGTAGAGTCCTAGCTCTGTCACTAGTAGTTTAGTGAGGTTGGACAAGTCACTTCCCATCTGGGCCTCAGTTTCCTCATCTGAAAGTAAGAAGTTGCCCCGGCTGATTTTGAATGGTACTTATTGCTCTAATATGCTGTCATTCTATACCTGTATGCTCTGCCTTGCCAGGGTATGAAATTAAACCATTGTACCCACACCAGAGAGCAAACTTGGCTCCCTGTAATTGGCAGAGGGCTACCACAACCCAAATACACTCACGTGCACACACACACACACACACACACACACACAGAAGCGAAGATGCTCCTTTTCTTACCTGGTAGTTCAGGAAGATGAACCAATCCTGGACTCCCTGGCTCTCCTTTATTTCCACGTGATCCAGGTGGGCCTGGGGTCCCAGGGAAGCCACGGGACCCTTTAGGGCCTGAAAACCCAAATGTAAGCAGTGAGAGGAAAGGAAAGTCATTGTGCTAGGTATGAATTGTGACGTTCAGTCAAGAATCCCAGTCTCTTGGAGAGCCTCTCCTAGTCTTACCTCCCCACACCACCCTCTCCAGCAGCCATTCTATGTCCTCAATCCCCAAGGCTGCCCTCAGGAGGAATGTGGATCTCCAAACCCTACAGGGTCATCCTCTGTTTCCTCTGCCTCATGGCCCTTACAAGAGTGTTTAGTGGCTTTCTTTGGCCTCATTCCATACCTGGGAATCCGGGAGTGCCTGGAAATCCTGATGGACCGTATGACCCGGGAATAATACAAGGTAGGGTGATTCCTGTAAATGGTAACATGTATGTATTCAGTGAACCCACTGAATCAGGGAAGATTTCTCCCTAGCACGCTCCTTTACTTTTACTCTGTTTAATAGGACAGCCAAGTTCTCTCCACTCAGCAGCTGGGATCCTACACAGAAAAACCTTGGCATCATTAGCTCTGGGGAGTTACTACCAGTACAATCACAGATGAGAATTTTCCTAGTGTCCAAGTGCTAGGATATCATTTATCAAACCACTGATGCCCAGTGGGCAGTCACTTATGCAGCAGCAGCAGATGTTATCTAACAAGGTTTCTTAGATATTGCCTGTGCAGGAACAGCAGCAAACAGCAATTGCCTACTCACCCTGCCCTCAGATAGAGCCTCTCCCTATGATGGGTGTTGGGGTTAGTCCTAAGGGTCCATTATGCTTATATGACTAGATTGGAGGGTTTGAACCCAAGATCCCTCAAGTTCTCATGTTTACACTTTCCTTGGAATGACGTTTTCCCCAAGCCATTGGGTTCTTTTGATACACTTCATTTGGGATCTACTGAAACCTGTTGATTGTCCTTGTCAATTGTACCAGTATGTTTGTACTTCAAACACTGAAGATCACTCTCTTGGCCGTGATAAGCAAATGGTGATCCTTCCCTCAGCACCTTATTTGAAACTGTTAACTCTGCTACTCAAGGAGAAAAGCAACAATTTCAATATTCAAGATGTCAAAATTAGCATGTATCGCCCTTCCCCTAGCAAATTCTCTCTCGCTCATTCATAATGCAAATAAAATGTCTATACGATCACAGAAGGGAAGTTTAATAAAATACCGGTGAACAAATTGTTTGCAGGCTCCCTCAACTGCCATTTACAAACAACTGTTATGCTAATTAAAATAAGTCTTGCCTATTCATTAAAACAATCTCCCAAGGTCTGCTTTAAGCCACAGAGCCAACAGTTTTAATAAACATCTATAGCTTTCGTCTGTACTTAAATAACAAATTACATTTCTGAAAAATCTGTACACAGCCTGTGAGTCAAAATGCTTACTGAACTCGCTGGCATTCCTCCCCTGATCCCACTTCTATTTTCCTAAATCAAGATTGCTAATTGAACAGTATAATGTATTGGTTAACAAGTTGGGCTCTGAAGCCAGACAGACCTTAGCTGGTATCCTAGTTCTGCTGTCAGCCAGCTGTGTGGAGAAGATACTTAAGCTTCTCTGAGCCTCATGGCAAAATGGCAACTACTACTTTTCTCATATGCTGTTTGTGAAGATTACATGAAACTGTGCTACAAGCACTTAGCACAGTGCCTAATACTCTGGTACATGCTCAATTAATAATAGTTCTTATGATCTTGAACTATTATCTTATGTAAGAAGGAGTAATCAGTAGAAAACCTGCAAGGTCATCTCCAGGTTAGTGACACTAATTGTAGCCTGAGCAGCACTTTCCGTCTTCTAGACTTCAGGTGTCTATAGTTATATTTCCAGAGGTGAACAGGCGGCCATAGGCCTGGATCCTCCTCCATAGGTGATCAAACCTACCTCCATCCTGCCAGACATCAAGATAACAGAGCTATTTCTGATAGTTATTTCCATACCATGGAAATATGCTCTACAGGCCAGCACTGTATGGTGAGATGTGCCTAGCCTCCAAGTCCAAGCCTGGTCATTATAGCCTTGGTGACCCGCACATACATCTTTGCATGGTACCCAGGAGCCAGAAAGTCTGAAATAACCAGATGACCACAAAGAGAAGTGAAACAACTTGTTCCTGCCTCAACCAATTGCTCTTTCCCTGTAACCTTCAACCATTGTTCCTGCTCAGCCTTGTGGAAGTTCCCCCCAGACACTAGGTTTCTCAAGACCTTCACTCCTGTAACTATGTAATTTACATCACCCTCCCCTCTGCTTGCAACCGATAACCCCCACCTTTATGATCTTGCCTGTTTGTAATAGATGACCCCTGCCCTTGTGATCATGTATCCCATGACACCCTTCCCCTCCCTAAAACAGATTACCACCTTTAACTGACCACTTGCCTCAACCTGTGAAACCAACTCCTATCCCACCACCCTCCACTGACTCTCTTTTCAGACTCAGCCCACCCACACACGGGTGAATAAACAGCCATGTTGCTCACACAGAGCCTGCCTGGTGGTCTCTTTACACGAGCCTAACAAGATGCTTCACTGGGAGGGGCTTTCAACTCTGTGCTTGGCTCATGCCTGGGCTCTTTGAATCAGGCTACAGAATTTCCTCCAGAGGGTGTATCATGAGAGGGATCTTGCTAAACACTCTTCTGCCCTCAACAATCTCAATAGGCCATTGGCTCCAATGTGTCAAACTCTAATATTATAGTTCCATTGTTTTATGTCTTAGCAAACAAACTTAGTAAAATAAAAATATCCCTGGGCTGGGTCCAAATATGAAGCCATTCGTCCTTAATTTATCAGACTGGTTTAATAGCTTCTTTTCATCTGTGATAGCCAGATAAAAACAAAGCCTTTAGAAGATGAAGCTGAGGACAGGCATCTGGAAGGATTCTAGGATGAGAAAAACAGTGGTCAAAGGAAAGATGGGTAGAAACCCAAGGAAATCAAGGACATATTTTTCTCAGTACTTTTGTCTCACACCTGTATGCCACACCATACTTCACTATTGCAAGCAGAGGTTCAAAATGGTGAGAGGGAAGGACTTCAAAGTCACACTGGTATCTGGCTGCTTTCCTTTACACGGTCTTCTACTTTACTTTCCGGAATTCAGAGACTACTCCTTAACAAAGCAGAAATCTGCTCTACCCATGTTCTGTTTAGTAATTGCAACAAATGACCTAATTATTCAGAATTTTTCCCATTAATGCCCAAATCCATCTTCAGAATAAAAAGGGTCTGTGGTTACCAAGATTCTAATATCTAAATTTGTTCTGGTGCAATAAATAAAGTTCAGACATGTGTGGATCATTTTAGGTACCTCTCAAAGCAAATTATGGCCCCAGTTAAGTGCAGAAAATGAAATTGCTTAAGATAAAGATCAGCCAAGCCACCGTCATGCATGGTGAAGGAAATCAGACCCTCTCAGAGACTGCATGCCTGCTCAATCCCATACTGCCTGCTGTAAGAGGTATGTGCTAAGGAGCCTCTGAAGCAGTCTTGGTATCAGCCTTTGCATCCCAGTTTTAGGCTCCCCGCTTCCCAAACAGGTCCTCTAGTGTGGTGCTCAAGCCACTGTGACTGTCTCAGACAAAGATGAACAAAAAAGGCGTGTTTGTCCAACACTAGCGTCTGAGAGCTTGTAGACCTAGCTAGCTCTCACCCCTCTCTGTGTGTAAGTCTCCTTTACCAACCTTCTGTCTGCAGCAACAGTCACCTAGAGCAAATTATGTGAAGAAGAAAATTAAACCAGTATAGAAATTCCTTGAGGCCCAAGGGAAGTCTTCCCAGAAGCCCAGATACACCCACCAACCAAATCTCCTGTCTGAACTGAGTGGACAGCACTGGCACCCACATGGGATCAAGCACATAGTCACCACAGTTCAGTAATAACCAGGGTGATTGATTACTATGAGCATCTGGAACAGAGTCTCTTTGGAAACAGCCAGTTGTCTGCTGGTCCAGAGTTATAATAATTCACACTAGTAGGCTGAAAGGCTTCTGATGATTACATCCTCTTTCCTGGCAATGCAGCTGTCCTAGTTTGGGCTACCAATGATTGGAGTGGGTGCATTCAAGAACAGCATCTTAATTTTTTTCTGGCAACAGAAATGGCTACAGTGAAAATGTTTGGGGACCACAGGTTATTTGTTTTTAAAGTTGTGCAGAAAAAGTGGTAGGTTTGAAGAATTATATTTGGTTGTCATAGAGAGAAAAAGAAAGCTAATGCTCTTTAGTAATTTCCTGAAACCCTTGCTACTGCAACAAGGACATGGCTCTGGTTTTAATATGATTTGTCTCCACGAAAAGTCATGTTGAGACTTGGTTCCCAGAGTGGCTGTGCTGGGAGGTGGTGCTTCTGAGAGGTAATTAGGTTTTTAGGATGGACTAATCTTTTTCTCAGGAGAGTGGGTTTATTTCTCAAGGGAATGGATTAGTTCCCACAAGAGCAGGCTGTTATAAAGCAAGGTTGCTTTGAGTGTTTGGACTCTTGCATGTACCCTTCTGCTTTCCACAATGAGTTGAAGAAGCACAAGGCCCTCACCTGATGGGCTGCCTGATCTTGGACTTCCTAGCCTTCAGAATCATGAGCTAAATAAAACTCTTTTCTTTATAACTTACTCAGTCTCAAATATCCTGTTATAGCAACAGAAATGGAATAAGACAAACATTTTCTGCATAAGGCATCTCCCAGGCTATCGTTTACCGTATATTCCTAAGAACTTTCTGTATCCAGGACTAGGGATATTTGGGATAAAAATGGTCCTGTAAGCTTCCTTCTGTTGACTCATCCTGTCCTCAAATAGTTAAAATATTGATAACATCCAGAAGACTTGGAAGTGTGTAAGTTTATAGGTGTCATGTCACTGTAACTCAGTTTAAAACCTTGTTGCCTACAAAATGGTTTAACCTACAGTGAAGACCCAATTAAGGGAGGAGCAGTAGAATAACCATGAGTAGTGTCTCTGGGAACAGAGCTGAAAGCAAAGCAATAGCTGACACTAGGACTTCCAACAGGCAGAATTTTGTTTGATAAATCCTTATGGCCAGGCGCAGTGGTTCATGTCTGTAATCCCAGCACTTTGAGAAGCCAAGGCGAGTGCATCACTTGAGGTCAGGAGTTTGAGACTGGCCTGGCCAACATGGTGAAACCCTGTCTTTACTAAAAATATAAAAATTAGTTGGGTGTGATGGAGGGTGCCTGTAATCCCAGCTACTGGGAGACTGAGGCAGGAGAATTGCTTGAACCCGGGAGGCAGAGGTTGCAGTAACCTGAGATCGTGCCACTGCACTCCAGCCTGGGTGAGAGTGAGACTTCATCTCAAAAAAAAAATTTAAAAAAAGGAAAAAAATTCCTTACAACTTTCACAATAATTTGTGAAATGAAATACTAACTCGGCTACCATCAACCTTATTACACCAATTTACAAAATAGATTCAGAAATAAATAAAATTTTACAAGACCTGGTATCCTGTCTTCTTTTATTGTAATTCTTCAAGATGATAAGGTGGAACGGGAGAAATATGTTTAAGTAGCCCTTTGGTTATTGGGAAGGCTCTTTCTTCTGCAAATAAATATTAGTCTCCTATGGAGCATTGCACTATGCTAGGCATGTAAAGAAACTCTAAGATGTATTACCATTCCTAGTATGGAGAGACTTACAATGCAGTTGGGAAAAGTAAAAGCATTAGTGGAAAGAGATAAATAATTTAAGTAGCAATGACATACTGTGGATGTCAAGAAAAAGCTTAATGGAAGAAGTGGGGTTTATGTTGAACCCTGAAAGAGGAATATGATATAACTACACAAAGAGGAAGAGCACTCCAGAAAAAGGCAACATGGCAAAATCCTGGAGCTGGAAGTGAACATATTGTGTTTGGGTATAGTGAAGAAGACTGGTGTCTTAGTCTTTTGCTTAAATTAAGAGTGTGATATGAAGTTGAAAAGATTGGTTGTATCCATGTTTGGAGACTTCTGAATTCCAGGCGGAGGAGTTTGGACATTATATGGTCTCTATTCAATTGGTACCATATGTGTCTTTGAATTAGGGGAGTTACATGATGATGTTGGCACTTTACAGATATAATATTGGCAGTGGTGCTTATAATAGAATTGAATGTAAAAAGTCTGGAGGTTGGAGATGAAAAACTACTTAGGAAATTGTTGTCATTCACTCATCCATCCATCCATCCATCCATCCATCCATCCTTCCATCCATCCATCCAACCAACCATCCACTTATTCCCACAAGCATATACGTATTTAAAAATCTAGGCATGAGATAATGAGAGTTTAGTAGCAAGAAGAGAAGGAAAGAATATAAAAGGAATTGCAAAGGAAATAAGAGCTAATCTCAAAATTTGAAATTTCAGAATATTATAAGTGTGGTGTCACTAATGGAAACGTAGAAGTTGTGGAAACCCAGAATTTGGGATGAAGAGCTGTTATGGCTGTATTGAAGAAGATTAGTTATTAGCATAGCACATTTATAAACCATAAGTAGGACTGTTACACATAATTCCCAAAATTCAAGTAGAAAAATAAGTTATATAAAGAGGAAGGAGTTAAGGGATCAAATGAGGTTAGACTATATACAACTAGGATTTCTGCCCAATCTGAGATTCCATGAGCTGAGGAAAGGTTTTTTTTCCCCATTGATAATATTACCACACAATTAGAGGGCACCTTGTCTAATGTCCCACTCATTGTTTTGATGACATTTGCAATAAATGGTCATCCAGCTTCTTCTTGAACTTTTCCAAAGATTATGAGCTCATAACCTCCCTAGGTAGCTCTGTTATATTTTCAGACTGCTCTGGTAGGATGTTCTTCACTAAGTACAGTGGAAATCTACATTATTCTGCCCCCTAAGCTTACCACAATACAATTATAATACTTTTTTCACATATAAATCTGTCAGGGGGTTGAAAGTAGTGATTATGGTCAGACAAGTCTCTTCTTATGACACATTTCATGCACCTGAGTCATATTCACTCGACAAGGGGTCAAATTTCCAAGTCCAAAGCCATCTGATTCCATGACTCACCCTTCAATCCAGGGGTGCCTTGTTGTCCTGGTAATCCATCCTTGCCTTTATCTCCAGGAAGCCCACGGGGTCCAGGAAGTCCTGGTAACCCAATTCCTGGGAGGCCAGGTAGACCAGGTTTGCCTTTTTTACCAGGAAGTCCTGGTATCCCCTTTTCACCTGGGAAGCCGTGTCCACCATCACCCTAGACAACACACACAAAAAATTATGAACATTCAACTCAGAGATTTATCTGGACAGTCCTCTGACCATAGGAAAGAGGTAGCCAGTGTGACCAATGCTTTGTGCTTTGTTAAAATTCTCTATCATCACCATAGTTTATCAGTCAGTCTCCTCTGACTTTAGATAATGGATATAAATCTTGTCTACTCTGGATGATCTAACAACACAAAAGGTTCTGGTTAGGGGTGAGGAGAGAGAGCAAGAAATGTGCAGGATAATAACCCTTGAGATCACAGAAAGTGGCTAGATTGAGGAGAAAAGTCGCTGAGAAACTGAAGTATTTTCAAGTCATTTGGTCAAATATTACTAGCATGTATCAAATGAGACAATCATCCATTCTGAGAAAATGATTCTCACTTTACATAAAGGAAAAGCCCAAAGTAAAAAGTTTCAGTAGCAGAGGGAGGGCACGATGCTCTAGACTCTCTCTGTTCTTTCTTGTTTCATGGTCCAGTGGCCATCAGATCCCCCAACAAAGTCAGCTGTGAAGATTTGTAGAGCTAATCACCCAGGAATGATCAACTTACCGGAAGACCTGGCAGACCTGGTAAACCTGGTATTCCATCCTTTCCTTGTTCTCCTGTCACACCAGGAAAACCCTGGGAGCCAGGATCGCCCTGATCCCCTTTCATTCCTGAGATTGTACTGAGAGTTGGTTCTCCCTTCTCTCCTTTGGGTCCAGAAAGACCTGGACGCCCATGAAAGCCCTGACAAAGAGATAGGAGGCAGTAGTCAGGAGATGCAGACTTCATAGAATTCCGGCACCTAGCATTATGACCTAAAGCAGAACCTTGGGTCCATATTGGCAGTGTTCTAGGCACTGATTATTTTGTTATCTTGAACAATAGTTGCCCATTTATTTTTGTACCTTTTGTAAATTTTGAAATCTTTGAAGGGGAACCTCACCTTAATTCCTATTTTATCTTCAGGGGCCAGCACATTGCTAGGCAAAGGTAAACAATGTTGTGGAAGGAAGAAAGGGGAGAAAAAGAGAGGGGAAGATAGGTAGGTTAAAGCAGAAAGGACTTTAAGAGACTCTCTAGTCAGATTTTATGTCGCAGATCAAAACACCAAAACTTTGTTTTAATCCCATCTTTCTTGTATGTGCTTTACAAAAGTAATTGTGAGGAGTGAAGGGCACTTGAAAGCTCCCACTGCTTACTCAGGGTCAAAGTTTGGCAAGACTTACTGGAGACCCTGCTGGGCCCTGTGCACCCCCAGAACCTCGATCTCCTCTGGCTCCTTTAAGGCCTGGAAGGCCTATGAGACCTTGTGGACCAGGTGGGCCTGGTTCCCCGGGTAGTCCATTGCTGGGGACACCACCGTCACAAGCACAGAAACCTGAGTCTCCTGGGAGAAAAAGACAACATAGAACAAAGTGGGTCATCTTTTTCCAAGAAGAATGAAGAATTGATAGTGGTTATTTGTGACTTGAACAACTCAATAGAGGGCATCTGAAGGCTTGCAGAGAACACACTCAAATGAACTTGGTTCACTTTCTAGCAGAGTATGTCTGTGTTAGTGGTTCAGATTTTGTTAATCAGGGATGAGGCCCAGCCATCAGTGAGTCTAATGTACAGCCATAGTTGAGAACTACTGAGCTATACTAACCAGCTGAGAGTCTGGAATTCAAGCCACTCAAAGATTTTCTTCACCAAAATGTCTTTTCTCTCAACTTTTGTACACATGAGACAAATGTCTACACATTTTTGTATACATTGAGACAAATGCCAAATGAATAATGATAGGGATTTCAGCAAAGCACCTTTGAAGAGGTATCAAGGAGTCGCTAGCACTATAGTCCAACTCCCTATATCTTCTGTGCTTATTGTCTGGAAAGTAAGAATTGGTGCCAACGTAGGTGACCCTGAGTTTCCCTAAGATTCTGAAGGGACTCTTCTTACTTATAGAAAATTGATGATTTCTAAAACTCTAAGAGAACAGTCTGCTTTTCAGATTAGTATTTCTCGAGTGTGATCCTGCATGAGTCACCTGTGATAAAGCAGCTTGCTGGTTATCCCAGTCCTATCCCAGTCTTAATCAATCAGTCTCAGGAGGCCCGATCAAATAATTTAATTTTTAATAAACTCCCCTCAGTGATTATCATGTACAAAGAAGCTTGAGAATCCCTATGACTATTCCATAGTTAGAGAAAATCTGTCAGCCCCATAGAAATACAGAAAGGGGAGCATCAGAAATGTCCCTGTTTTAGGAGTGTGAATGGTATCGAGAAATACACCAGCTTCGTAGTGAGTTAGGTAAGGGCCAAAATTAACATCAAAGTTAATTTAATGCCCTTTTCCATCAAATAGTTTTCAATGGATCTGAATAGTAGAGAACAAGCTTTCAGACATTTCTTAACCAGCCTCTATATGATTAGGCAATGACATTTTATGACAGAGCAATGAGAAAGGAGACGAGTAAGTTAGAACTTCTCTGTTTGAGGCTAAGGAAAGCAGTTAATTCCTAAAGATCTTGAATAACTGAACCCTAGGCCATCCCCAAACCTCCCTGCAGTCAGTAATTTCACCTCTTCCTCCACCCTGGCCTAGGCCACAACCATAATGAATTGACTTATTGAGCATCTTCCACTCAGAGTAAGTGATAGAAGGGGGAAATAACCCAAAGGCAGCAAGGAGACAGACAGAATTAGTACAGCTGAAAGCTACGGTCATTGATCAGTTCTCCAACATCAGTGGGGACTAGGGTTGTTTTCCTGGAGCCAGCTGGCTTTTTCAGAGTCCCAAGTCTTGACCTGTTCAGAGCACTTTGCTTAAGGCTGAAGGTATTAAATGGCTTACATCATTGGTCTTGCAAACTGGAAGGGGTAGCAGTATGCACTGGTTAACGGCCTGGGCTGCAGGTGGGGGAGACAGAAAAAGAAGCCTACGAGCTACTTGGTCCTGTGTAACCTCCATTGCTGGCCTCAGTCTTAGAGCCCAAATATAGCACTTCTAACAATCCTATAATCAAAGTTCCAAACAAGATCCACAGTTGCTTCTGTTTAGGTTCCTGAGGCTGTTACTTTGCTCATTCCTCATAAAGCGTTCTCTAAGGAGTTTGGAGGACCAAGAAACTCAAGGGGACAAAATCACCTTTTACTCCTTTGAGGCCTGGGTTTCCTTTTGGACCTTGTTCTCCTCGGAGACCGGGGAACCCTGGCTCTTTGTTATGCAGGGTTTCAGTCTCAAATTCTGCACCTTTGGGTGAAAGAAAGATAAAGGATTAGCAACTTGTATAAGCCTGATGACTCCCCTGACTAACCACAGCAGCTCAATCACCAAGGCCCAAGTCCTTGAGGCTAAATAACCAGAGCAGAGCCAAAAAAAAAAACATTCAAGACTGGGGCCCCAAATCTGCAGCAAGGAGTTAACAGGACCTCTGGTGGCTCAATTCACTCAACTAATATTTATGGAATGTCCATTATGTTCTAGGCAACGTACTAGACAGTGGGGTTACAGAAATGAGCAAGGTAGTTTCTGTAACTCAGCAGTGTCAATGTCTACCCCAAAAACCTCTCTTAGGACAAAAGAGGAAAGAGGTGCAAGCCACAGTGGACATGGGATTTAAGGCACAAAGAAACATTCTGGGCAACATTTCCAGCCTTTCTCTCAGAATCTAGAATCTCACACTCAAGTAGGAGATCTAAGGAGGACAAGCCCTGTGTAGGCTTTTAGCAGCCACTTCCAGGATCCAGGCGTGGCTTCTTCTTTCTTTCTTTCTTTTTTTTGAGATGGAGTTTTGCTCTTGTTGCCTAGGCTGGAGTGCAATGGAGTGATCTTGGCTCACTGCAACCTCTGCCTCCTGGGTTCAAGTGATTTTCCTGCCTCAGCCTCCTGAGTACCTAAGATTACAGGCATGCGTCACCACGCCCAGCTAATATTGTACTTTTAGTAGAGACAGGGTTTCCCCATGTTGATCAGGCTGGTCTCAAACTCCCGACCTCAGGTGATCCGCCTGCCTCAGCCTCCCAAAGTGCTGGGATTACAGGTGTGAGCCACCGCGGCCAGCCGGCTTCTATTTTTCTCAGGTTCTCAGCCTACCACATTGGAGCCCTATGGACCAGGGCAAGCACAAAACAGCCAGTGCTGCTTCTTTAGGAGCTGAAAAAGCAGAGGCTTAAGGACTGAGAACAGTGAAAGATGGAGTGAGAATGGGTACAAACATGGAAGGCATTAGGCTCTGGTTTGCTTGCTCCTTGATGGAGAACACTCTGCTGTCATAAATAACTGGTAGAGGCTGGACTCTGACTCAGAGATGATGGGGCCTTCAACGCTGCCCCTCTGCAATTATGGTGTATTCTGGCTTAGCTGTTTCACTTGTGAGATGACCCCTCAAAAATCATGACTGTTCTGCAGTCTGGATCACATCTGAGTCTGAAGACCAAAAAGAGAAATGAGTAACTTACTAGGTGGGCCTGGTGGACCTGGTGGGCCTGGCAAACCATCTCTGCCAGCGAGGCCAGCTGCCCCAATTGTGGTACGGCCTGGGTTTCCTTGGTCCCCCTTCAGTCCTGGAAATCCCTGAGGCCCTAGGGCTCCTGGGACACCTGAAAGAATAAGCCCACACACAAATCCTTATTATATAATCCTACTCTCTGGGGCATTCCTATCCATGGCATATGTTGGAAACAACTCCAAGGAAGAATTTGGGAAAGTATTTGCCCTTCTCTTGCATCAGAGTTAGAAGGATCCTTAGCAATCAATTAGCTGTTAAGCTAATTTTCCCTCTTGGGAAACTGAGACCCAAAGAAGAGAGGAAACATGATCAGGGGCCCAGTATTTTTTAGTGGCAAACCTGAGAGGAAAATCTGGGTCTCTAGCTTTTCACTTCTCAATTTTTTTCCACCTTGGTGCTGGGGCCAGCTGTACCTTTTCCTGGTGGCTGCTTTAAAAACAGGTATTTTCACAGCAGCCCAACTCCAAGGAATTTAGAAACTGGTGGCTTTAAAAGTAATAGCTGTTGAGGGGTGGAGGCTAGCGGGGGGATAGCAGGGGGTGGGGAGATTGGGGAGGGAAAACATTAGAAGAAATACCTAATGTAGGTGACGGGCGGATGGAGGCAGCAAACCACTATAGCATGTGTATACATATGTAACACTCCTTCACAATCTGCACATGTGCCCCAGAACTTAAAGTATAATAAAAATAAATAAAAGTAATAGCTGAGCTTTATATATGGGGCATCATTGCCTCCCAGACT
>NW_016107504.1:1843702-1898641 GCF_001604975.1 Cebus imitator
TAGTAGAGACGGGGTTTCACCATGTTGACCAGGATGGTCTCGATCTCTTGACCTCGTGATCCACCCGCCTCGGCCTCCCAAAGTGCTGGGATTACAGGCTTGAGCCACCGCGCCCGGGCTGGAATGTCCTTTTTCTACATGTCGCTATAGAACGACATATGGATGCGATTAGTTCAAGAGTTACCCACAGGATCCTTGGACCATTTAGTGCCTGGCTGAATCCTACAGCACGGTTTTGGGTACAAATTTTCCTCTGGGCTTTTGCTGCCCCTCTTGGCAAGCATCAGCTGGGATGGTACATCCACAGGAGGAGGGCACAGCTCCAGCAACTCAACCCGGGATCCCTCTTGTTGCTGCAAACCTCAATGACAGTCTAGTATTGCCTGTCCAGCTATGATACATTATTTAAGCCAAAAACAAAAGTTGATCATCCAGGCCCTACCCCTACATACGTTAGCCTTCGCCTGGCAGTCGGGTACCTACTGACTATAGTCCACCTCTTGACTTTGGCTACGTGTATGCCCTGACCCAGAGGTACGGAAGGGAATGCTGGGAGCCACAGTGCATAAAGGGCTGATCTGTGCAGGAAATGGGTTAGTTTTTTTTCACCTGACAATGCTGGCAAGCCAGGGACACCAGAAGGGCCATGCAGGCCCTGGATGCCTTCATCTCCTTTAAGGCCTGGGAGGCCAGGTACACCAGGGTCTCCAGGATTACCTGGCATTGTAATGAAAAAAAAAAGCAGTAAATCAACACAGAAGGGGCCCACAGATGCTGCAAAATGCCCAAGAAGAGGTGCAGGGAGCTGTCCTGGCATTAGAAGTGCCTTACTTGCCCTTTCCAAGTCTCTCATGCTAATGACATCACATGATAATGGGTCTTCTGGAGCCAAGGGGCCTTCTGGAGCCAACCCTAGTGTACTAAGAATTGGTCTGGCCAAGGCCTGCCTTTCATGATAAGCTATGGTAGGTACTAGGAAGCTACTTCTTCTATCACTAATCTGCTGTAATGCCTCAAATGTCTACCATTTGGTTTAAGATGTTGAAGTCCACTATTTATGTTATACATATATGTTTCCTGGGAGTGGCACACAGGAAGCCACTGTCTAATATTAGTACCAAACAGTGCATGGGCCTTAGAAGGTGAGAGGAGAGGGACAAGTTGGAAGATCCATGGAAGAGGCACTACAGTGGAAGCCTTTGGTCAAACGAGAAGTAGTTGGAGACACTGGGCATCTCAATCTTTGGAGAACGTAAAGGGAAGAGATAGGCACACACAATAACTAGGACGAGGAGAGGTAAAGACAGACTTTCTAAGCATCATACTTGTGAGGGCTCTCAGCCACTTGTTCCCCTAACTAAAGATATTTTTCTATTTCCTATGAAATTGTTAAGCTTAAGCATGCATGGAATCATCTACATGAGGCCCTGAGTATTCCATAGTATCAAACTAAAGTCAGTTCAGCTCTGGAGTGGTTATCAGTCCTTCCCTAAGCATCACCAGGAGAACCATTTTTACCAAATTCAGGCCCAGGCAGAACCAAATCCTAGGCTTGATGGACCGATCACAAAAATGGGGCACTCGGCTTGGCTTCTCTGCCCGAAAGATTGGAGTTAGCTTTATGTCTTAAGCTCAGGAACCATGAAGGGCTCTTGGGTGTGTCAGGTTTAGAAACAATTGAGTAAAAAAGGACCCTTTTAATAATTACAGTGGACATAAAATTTAACTCCTTGTCTTTATTTTCCACTCAAATTAATGAGAAGTTGCACCTGAGATCACAGCACCATCTATATCGATGAAAACATCTGGGCCTGGCAGGCCAATGTCACCCTTTTCACCCTGAAAAGAGTAAATACATTAAACACAAATATTTCCATGACCTTATTACCCAAGATCTATGTACCATTAAAGCCCATCCCTAGTAAAATGAAAGGTTCTTTCTATAACCGCAGATTTTTAGGGTCAACTAGTCCATAGGTTAATTTCAAAGTCCCATAAATTTCAGATGAAGGCGACACAAAGCAGACCAGAGGTCTGACATTCAATTGCAAACCTGTCAAGGACAAGGGACCCCAATTTAATTTTGCAACCCTACTCAAGGGCAGTCTGCTTCTGGGCCTTGGCTGTACCTAAGTAGTGCTAAGGAGAGAACAGAGTTTTAACTTTTTTTTTACTCTCAACAGGCCTGGGCCTCTACTACCATTACAACTCTTGTCAGTAGACAATGTCAGGCAGAGGAAATTAAAGGAGTTCTAATACTCCACAAAGAGGGATTTAGGTACTAAAAATACATACAGTGGCATATCTAGGGTGGGATGGTGGTTGTTATATGCCCTAGGTGTAGTCAAAAAGGGGACGCGTTTTCTGTAGAAAATTTAAAAACAATAGTAAAACCGAACAGTTGGCAATTCTAAGCAACGAGAATAAAATTTTCCTCATCTTCGGGATGGACTTGCTTCCACCAGCCCCTGCCCCTTAGTTTACCACTGATCAAGTAGTATCTAAGAAATGCTCATCAGCAGCTTAGTGTGTTCAAGCTAGCTTATATCCATTTCTTAAGAAAAATTGAAACTTAAAAGGTCAAAATATTAAAAATACTTCATCTTATATACAGACATTTGTGGTAATTCACCCTTCCATCTCCCAACCCTGGAGTTTTCACTTCCCAATGTTACCTCAATTCCTTGGAATCCATTAAGCCCAGGAAATCCTGGAGACCCCTTCTTGCCCTGTGACAGGAACATAGTTACCACTAAGTTGAAAGTATGAGAGCATAAGAGAGTCTGGTCTTTGGATTATGCCAGGGCAAATGGCACAGGGATTTTGCATGACATTCCAGGATATGTATAGTTTCTATGTGACTCTGGAAGCTGTAAAATCTTCCGCAAGACAACATGGCAATACGTAGCCAATTTACATATTAGGAGGTACAAGAACCACAAAGCTAGACATGGATCTACACAGGCTGGCCTTGCTGGTCCCTGATAACATGCCAAAGGTGTATGACCACAGCATGACATGGCAAGGTACTGAGCTTGACACTGGATACTCATCTTCTTGAGTGAAAAGAAAAGAGGACAGTGGCTAAAATTTTACCAAAAAAGGGATATGAACAATTTGCATTATAAATAATGTCTCTCTTTGGCCATGTTAAGTAAAGCAAGGCAGACTTTTGATTGGGATTTTATACACTAAGGTGTTAATAATATTAACCAAAATACCTGTTGCCCTGGAGGGCTTTGGACTCCTTCTGAACCCATTGGACCCTATGAAGAAAATAGTTACACCTTAGAAAGACTAATAGCCCACCTAAAAAAAGCCAGTAGACTTATATAACAAAGCTATCCAACTGAGTTCAGGATTTAACAGCTCCAAAAATCAGGTAAGTGAATGAACTACCTGGCTTAATGACTTTCTTTTTCCTTTTCTTTTCCTTCCCTCCCTCCCTCCCTCCCTCACTCCTTTCTTTCCTTTCTTTCTTCCTTCCTTCCCTCCTTCCTTTCTTTTCTTTTCTTCTTTTCTTTCTTTTCTTTTCTTTTCTTTTCTTTTCTCTTTTCTTTTTTCTTTTCTTTTCTTTTCTTTTCTTTTCTTTTCTTTTCTTTTCTTTTCTTTTCTTTCCTTCCTTCCTTCCTTCCTTCCTTCCTTCCTTCCTTCCTTCTTTCTCTCTCTCTCTCTTTCTTTCCTTCTCACTTTCCCTCCCTCCCTCCCTGCCTCCCTCCCTCCCTTCCTTCCTTCCTTCTTTCTTTGAGACGGAGTCTTGTTCTGTCACTTAGGCTGGAGTTCAGTGGCACCATCTTGGCTCACTGCAACCTCTGCCTTCCAGGTTCAAGCTATTCTCCTGCCTCAGCCTCCCAAGTAGCTGGGACTACAGATGCGCAAAACTAGGCCCAGCTAATTTTTGTATTTTCAGTAGACACAGGGTTTCACCACGTTGGCCAGCTGGTCTCGAACTCCTGACCTCAGGTAATCCACCCACCTTGGCCTCCCAAAATGCTGGGATTACAGATGTGAGCCACTGTACCTGGCCTAATGACTTCTTTCTAAGCCCTAATCCATCAGACTGAATAGCCACATGGAGCATTTTTTAAGAGCTAAATAAATGGAAACAGTTTAAGTAGCAGATGGAATTTGGTAGAAGCACTGGGTGGTATTATACTTAGCCTGTATTAGTTCTAAGTCAGGAGATTTTTAAATACATTATGGGAGGGCCTCATCTTCCACCTCAAATGCATTCTTTGTTGGTGATTTTATGTAGTTTCAAGACAAGGGAGGGGGAAAAGTAGAGAAGGAAATGGCAGGGTAATAGATAAATATGGCTAAATACTCAAAAGACTCTTAATAAACTTCATGGTCAAGCTAACACAATTCTCTAAAATGTTACTTCTTTGAGGCTAAGGTTGGCCCACTGCTTCTAGTTTAAGACCTCAGTGCCTGAAGCTAGGAATCAGAGAGGCTAATAGTTTTCCATTCGAAGTGAAATTATTACTGGAAACTGTTGACTCCAGGCTTGTTTCTGTTCAATAAAGATTGTACTTGACCTTCTTTATTACATTCCTGTGTCACTTCCCTGCTTAATTCCTCAGAATAGAATGGATTGAAAGCAAGGCAACATTCATATCATTCTTTAGCCTAGAAGACAATGATATATGACAACAAGGAGATAAATAGGCTGAGGGGCCACCTAGAGTAGGGGGTGCCTCATTCCTTTTCAAGGGAGCCACTCAATCAAGGAAATGGGGCTAAGAAGAGAGAAGGAGGTTGTAGAAACCTGCCAATGGGTTGAGAAATAGAAATGAGAAGCTTAGGTGGCCATCAAGTTGCAAAACATACAGAAACAACAGGAAAGAAATGGACTGGGTGACTTGACAGACCTAGACAAGTAACATTCCAGGTTCATACCCTAGGTCCTGGCAAACCAGGGATTCCCTTTTCTCCCTTTTCTCCAGTAGTTCCAAGGCCCTAAATGAAAAAAGAAACCACAAATTATAATATTTGTTTTCTCATCGGTCTCCTGGCTTCATCCAAAGCAAGGAGGCTATTTTAACCCAGCTCCACTGTCGCCTTAGCAAGGCTTGCCATGCTGTCTCTTATCACTGCCTGAGAAGCACATAGGGTCTGAATATAAAATGGACCATTCATTCAAGTTTTCTCTTTGGTTACAGATGTAATGTCCCCACTACCCACAACACTGTTCCATGTATTTATAGTATCATGGGCTAACAGCATAGGAATGATTAAGTATCTAACCTTGTTGATTTTACAGATGGGGAAACCTACATCTAGATGGGTTACAAATCAATGAGAAAGCCAGATCTTGTGTTTTTCATTTTGGGGACTTTTCCATTAGAACAGGCTGCCTTCTATCATCTAGGAACTTGACTTTTTGACCCACAACTGGAGGATTATGCAAATTCTTGGGTGCTGATACTAGGGAGAAGAGCAAGAGCTTTTACCCTTTGGAGACATAATTAACACAACATCCTTTTGAGTGGGGAGAAGTATTTCTATATAGGGATAGTCTCAAACCCTGCAGCTCCTGTACTGGGACTGTAGGGCTCTTGCCTGGCCCTAGAGATAGCCAAAGGGCACTGTGAGCTGGTCTCCAATCCCTCTTGCCCTGCTCAACAAAGGTGAGGGTTTGTAGCCATGAATATGATTGGGAATTCTCTAGGGAAAAGCAGGAACTCCAAGAAGCAGAGTGAGTAAGAGAAAACTTTCTCCCCTCTGGGTCCAATGCCACTGTCTGGGCTCCCAAGATACAGAAGAGTTCATTAGCAAAGTGGATAAAGTTTTTCACAGTGAGGACATTTTGTTGTTGTTTAAAATTATACTTTTTGGAGCATAGATTTTAGCAAACAACATTTGGCTTATTGTGAAAGTAAAGGAGGCAATGGAGCTTTCTCAAATGTAAGTTTGTGAAAGACACTAAGTGTTGTGAAACATCTGTTGTCCCTTTGATGTGACCTGGCTCACCTCCTTTAATTCCATTTGTAGCTTTTTCTTCCTTTTACATACATATTCAGAGCATTCCCATGAGTACTGAAAGCTGGTTGAATGCCCCTTGGCTTTCTGGGCTCAGGGTTTTTCATTTTTGTTTTCTTTTGGCTAGTCATGTTTCTGTTTTTTTAATGTGGGTTGTTTTTACTGGGAGGTGTGTGTGTGTGTGTGTGTGTGTGTGTGTGTGTGTGTGTGTAGGATCCAATTCAAAGTAGGCTTTGGTCACCTACTTACCTGTTCTCTTTTCTGCATTTATATAACTGTGCGTCAAATAGATTAGCCTTCTTGCTACATTAAATTTCTAATTTGAAAGGCTGGTGGGTTAAACTGAACGTAAACTTATTTGAAATATTATTTTTTTCTCCATCAAACCAAGGTATTCTGAAACTTGGTGGAATGTCTATTGGCTTCTGAGGTCAAACACTTCAAGAAGCCTTCTCTCACCTGTCCATGAAATCTGTGGCAGCCCATGCTGCCCCAAGCTCTTAAAGTGCCAAGATTGGTTGCATTTGAAAGTTTTGTAAGCACAAGGCTTATATTACATTCTCTTTTAACTTCCTCCAAGGCCCATTACTACAGTCTGAACACATACAAGGTGGTCCAGTAAATACTTGTTGAATTGAGTGGAATAATGGCTGAGAGAACAAAATTATTGCAAAGGATGAAGAAAAGAATGTCAGGAACCATCTTGCACCCCCATCTATCTTGCTCACAGTTATATATATAAGGGGGCCTTGTATTTCTTCTCCAGAAAGCAGAAGAGTCTTGCTTTCTCAGAGGGTGTGAGAGTTTGTGCTATAGTAAAAACAAAAATAAATATATAAAAAAATGTAAAAAGAGAAAAAAAAGAAAGAAGGAAAATTTGTGTGTGGGGATTAGAGCCAATAAAAGATAAATGGCTTGGCAAGACACTGGCTGTGCTGTAGGTTCAGCTTTTCTCCCAGAACAGGGAGGCACTGTACAGGGACCCTGCTGGACAAACTGTTCTATCAGGATGCCCTGGGACTGGCCCCGACACAGTCAGTCCTCCTCATGAGTGATCTTGCAAATGCTGCTCCCACACTCCTACTTACCCGTGGCTGAAAAGCCTCACCAGAGCTAGCTTAACTGTTTCCAGGCTCTCCTTGCCTCTGGACTCCTGATGCTTTTTGGTCCTGAGGAGGTTCAATTGAAGAACCCCATCTACCTAGTAGTTACCCTACTGGGTAGGTGGGTGGGTAACTTTTGATCTACTCAATAGTTACCTCAGGGTTTGCCAGTTTCTTCTCTTCTCCCTCTCCTCATCTATTCCATTTTTGCCTTCCACTATGTTTGCTAGTTCCTGGGACAGAGGGTACGTGAATATGCAATTCTCTCTGATGATCTCCATGGAAGGACCTGTGGCCTACAAGTGTGAGTGTGTTACTGGAGACAGTGGGATAAAATGTGTGAAGTAAGGACTGAGCCAGAAAATCAGGGATGTTTGGTCACTGCAGAGGGGCCGAGAGAAAGAAGGTGAGGCACAAATCTGTGAGGTTGGGGACTCAGATAGAAAGAAAACAAATAGTTAAAGGGAACATTTTGGATTCCCTAGAGATTTCTCTGCTCAATGCTGCCTTTCTGAGTGAGTGTGTATAATTGAAAACTGATGTGAAGGCTTTGGATTTGAGAAGCACATTTCATCTGAAAAGTCCAGAATATCACAAATACATTACCACTTTTCTCTTCAAAACTTTTCTATCTTAAAGCATTCATAGATGGTCCTATGAATGTTCCCATTAAACAGATAGAGATATTAGGACTGAAGGAGTTACGTGATTTGGCCAAGGTCACAGGTTAAATCTGTGCCAGAGTGGACTGAGAACTCTGGTTTCTTGATTCCCACCCTATGAAAACATGTTTTTCTAAGTAAAGGGTTTACTTTCCAGCTCTGATGTCTTTACAATCAACTGGGGTTTCTATTTTTCAGCCCACACTCTGAACACTGGAAATACTGAGCTTGAAATAGTACTGCAATTTATCACCATGAATTGTTGTCAGTTTCTTTTACAGGACAAAAGGGAACGGGTTGAAATTGCAGCAGGGGAAATACTCTGGGTTCAGATGTGGAAGTAAAGCCGAGGGAGGGAGTGTGAGACAGTGAAGCCAAGAACACCCAAGGAGATCATAACATCCTTTTTAGAGATTTAGAAATAAAAACCCCACCACGACTGGGATTAGAACAAACTGGACTGTAGGGGGCAGTATGGTATGGAGAAAAAGCCCCAAACTGGCTAGAATTCACTGAAGTTGAATTTCAATCTCAGCTCTGCTAATCACTAGCTGTGTGATTCTGGACAAACCTCTTTACCCATTGAGGCTGTGGTTTCCTCATCAGTACAAGGGAGATAAGCCTGACTCACCTTGCTTACCTCACAGGGACAATGCCAGGTGGCTAGAACCTATATGCAATGCTCTACAAAGAAAGGTGAAAACCTGATTCCCAAACCCACTTGCAAAGTACTTTCTCTGTACTGTCCAATAGAAACAATGCGAGCTACTGTGTTATTTTCATTTTTCTAGTAGCCACATTAAAAAAGCAAAGTAAACAGAGATTAATTTAAATGATATATTTTACTTAGCCAAATATATATAAAAATATTGTCATTTTAACATCGAAGTAAAAAATGTTACTGATATATTCTAGATTTCTTTTCACACTATGTTTTTTAGATCTGGTGTGCATTTTACACTTACAGTACATCTCATTTCAGATCAGCCACATTTAAAGGGCTCAGTAGCCACACATGGCTAGGGGTTATCTTATTGAACAGGACAGCCTTATATTTTGTAAAGAAACTTCACATACATTATTAGTTGGGTCTTAAAAGAATTGAATATTGAATATATACATGTTGAATATCGAATATATGCATGTTCTCACTCATATGCGGGAGTTAGTAAAGTTTATCCAGTGGATGTAGAAAGTAGAATGAATGATACCAAAGGCTGGGAAGGGTGTGAGTGTGGGGTTAGGGGAGAGATGGAGAGAGGTTGGTTAATGGGTACAAACATAAAGATAGAATGAATAAGCTCTAGTGTTTGATAACGGAGTAGAGTGACCACAGTTAACAACAATGCACTGTATATTTCAAAATAGCCAGAAGAGAGATTTGAAATGTCCCCAACACACAGAAATGACAAATGTTTGCAGTTATGGATATCCTAAATACCCTGACTTCATCATTACACAGTCTGCGCATGTAACAAAATATCACATGTACCCCATAAATATGTGGAAATATTTTATATCAATAAAAACTATAAATATGACCATTGTCAAGTTACAGACATAAAGAGAGGTTCAGTGACTTGCCAGAGCTGGGACTGGGTCTAAAGTTTAGGTGTTTTGTGTCCAACACTAAGGTTCTCTTCCTTTATGGTTCATTAGATACAGAGGTGATTAAAATCAAGGGGGCTGAACAGATGATTCTCCATGCTCCCTTTTTTTCTATGGAGTAATAAGAATCATCATGGAAGGAACCCGGGCCACCAGCTCCACTGCCTCTGCTTTCTGGCCACCCACAGAGACCCAAACTATTTCAAAGTACTGTAGGGAAGGAATGGATTCATCCATTCCCTTTGGTCGAGCAAGAACAGGCAGGCCTAGTCATCTTTGATTCATCTATTTCCCTCCTGATACCTACCCCCAATCTATGAAAATCTTGTCAGGTCCTTCAAAACATATCTTGTGATTTAAAAGATACATTAAACACATGTAATGTATTGGTCTTGTTTGGCTTCTTATTCAAACAAGGCAACTGTAAAATATATATATACCTATAAGACAATCATAAATTTGAATTCTGCCTTGTTAACTGATATTTATTACTGATCACAAATTACTGATGATGATATTGTCACTGTCTTAAAAAGCGCTTATCTTTTAGAAATACACAGGTATTTGTGATGAAACACTATGTCTATTATTTGCTTCAGATTTGCCATAAGTTGCTAATTGTTGAAACTGGGTGATGGGTACATGAGGGATCATTATATCATTCTCTATGCTTTTGTAAATGTTTGAAATGTCCCATAATAACAAGGTTGAACATTTTTACATTGTGAATCCATCCACTTCTTTCCATTTCCATTGCTGCCACTATAGTCCAAGTCATCACCACCATCTCTTGTCTGGACTACTGCAATAGCCTCTGTGTTTGCTTTTCCACCCTTCCCATTCCCTCTCTTCTTCCCCCCACAGCCAGAGTGATCTTAAAAACACAAGTCAGAGCCTTTGAATGGCTCCCCATTACATTGAAAATAAAAACCTACATTGACCCATGAAGGTAGCCAAGATCTGGTTCCTGCTTCTCTATCTGAAATTATTGGCCTTGCTTACTCTGTTCCACTTACTCACCTTCTTACTGTTCCTCAAAAGTACTGAGGTTTTCTTAACCTCAAGGTCTTCACACTTACAGTTCCCTCAGCCTTAAACTCTCTTTCCGATCTCCTAAGACTTGCTCCCTCATAATATATAGGTCTCAGCTCATATATCACTTCCTCAGAAAGGCCCTTCTTGACTGCTCTGTCCCAAGTAGCCCACTAGGTTCCCCAACCACACTTCATCACATTACCCTTCTTTCATCTTTTGTATATCACCACTATATGAACTTGTTATGGATTCATCTGTTTATCAATTTCTTGTTTGTTTTTCCCTCATTCCTGCATTCAAATGTAATCTCAGGGACAGGGACTTTTACTTAGTTACTGTTGTAACCTCCAAGTCCAGGAAAATGCCTGGCACACAGGGACCCTCAAAAGGTAATTGATGAATGTAACAATCTAAGCTAGAAAGGCAGATATGAAAGTGGATGCAGGATTACTAAGATTAGCTACCATTTACTGAATAATAAGTGCTACACATGTAGTAAGCCCTTTTCAAGCATATTATCTCATTTAATCCTCAGAGCTACCCCATCATTCTCCCCTTTTTTGTAGGTTAGGAAACTGAGGCTCAGAAAAGTTAAGAAATTTTTCCAGGATCACATAGTTAGAAACTTGCAAAATCAGAAGTCAAGCCTAGGTTTGTTTTAACTCTAGAGCTTGAGCTAATAAACTCTAAGATATACAGCCTCATGAGGAACCATGCTTATGTCTCCATGTGTTTGAGAAACAAGAACGTCTCCTTAAATGCCTTCTAATAATGAAGATGGTGGCATTCTCTACAATATCCATGGGAAGAGGTCTTTCTGTTAGCCTTCTGTTGGTACAGCTTTTGTCTAATCAGACCCTTGAACACAGGTTGATCAAATAGAGAGACTTACCGGAAAGCCCGGAGGGCCACTTATGCCTGGAAAACCCTTAGGCCCTGGTTCACCCTGGAAAATCAGCTAAAGGTTAGTGAGTGGCATCAGGAAGCAGTGAACACACAGGAGGATGGCTCTCTGAAAATACTTGGACTGAGGAGTGGGGGACCAATGAGTTACCAAGATTAGGGCAGCAGAGAGTGGTGCAGATTCCTCAGGCTCCCTAACTAGAAGCTGTACCAGGACGTCTTAGTTCATGGAGCTCTTTGCTGTGGGAGGAGGATTACGAACCATAACTGTCTAAAACAGAATGTCAAATACTGAGGCTAATTGGGAGACAGAAAAGATAAGTGTCTGTTTTCTTTCTGGTGGAAGAAGCTGTTCAGTACAATTTCCTATAGCAAATTACAGGCAGCAAAGAAATCCATAGTTTTGGGAAAAGGGTAGCGATTACAATTTGGATAGGGACACATAACCATCTGAAAACCATAGAAAAGTTCCCTAAGTTTTGGGAATGATCAAGGAAGCAGACAATCTCTTTTATGTTCCCAGATCATTCCCAAATCAATGACAACTTTCTGTCAACCTGGAGGGGACTGGGGCTGTTGCTTCCACAAAGACAAATTTAAAGAAATGAGACTAAACACATTCCCCTGCCTAGGCCCCTTGGCAATGGGAAGAGAATCACAAAGTTTAAAGGTACCCTGGAAGGAAATGCAAGTTACCGAAAGATATCTGCACATCTTAACAGTATACAGGCAGTCAAATACAACCATGTACGTAGTATATACTCACTCACAAAAAATATAGATCATAAAATATTTCAGTTAAACAGGTCAATAGTGTAAGCTTTGGTAGTTCAGATCAGGTGAATTAGTGCATCTCTTGCCACTTGTTGACAGTATATCCTATTTTCAGGGTCATGTTTTAAGGGCAAATAACTTCTTTAAAAAGATAATTCAAGAGCAGCTATTCATACCCTATGTGTTCTGTCATAGTACTTTGGAGACACCATAAGCATTGAGAAGGTTGAGAGTTAGGAGAAAAAGACAACTATTTAATGTTTGTTTTAGTATATTCAGCATATCAAAAATTAAATATGAAACACTGAAACAGGGAAAATAGCACTTAAATGAATACTCAGATGCCCAGGCACACTTATACCTACACACCAAGAAACAAACTCTGTCTTTTAAGAAAGTTTTTCTTAAGGGACAAAATAAAGAAGACTTTTGCTCTCACTCCTAAACAAAAATCCATTACTTAGAACCCTCGATACTTTCAGTATTGTCTGGTTATTAAAGTTCTGGTATTAGAATCACAGGAAAAGGTTTATTAATTTTTCCTGTTCTTAAATGTTCACTACCTTGGATCCTTTCTTCCCTTTGGGGAATCCCATGAATTCCAGCTCTCCAGTAGATGGTGGAGGTCCTGCTGGGCCAGGGAGGCCTACATCCCCCTGTAAGATCAAACGGGAAATTAAGCAAAGTGTAAACCACACCATCCATTCTTCAGAGGGAGGGTTTGTCCTCTGGATGTAAATCACAAATAAACTGTCTCTTACTTTGGCCTCTTCACCCTGTGGCAATGAGGAAACAAAACTCTCATTGCCAAAGGGAGAGAGGAATTGTAAGCCCAACCAATGCATTTCGTACCAGTACTGCAGAGGTAGAATAGCAAGATGGATAAAAGGAAACTTTAAGTTCATGGTGACTATGAAAGGATGTTTAGAAGAAAGTAAAAAAGGAATCAGAACAAGGTGAATGGCTACCTCTTGGCAACAATGATCTGACTCTAAGTGGTCTAATCCTTGCTAAGAGCACAAGCAGAGGCAATGATTTCCATGTTAGAACGTTGGAGGCAAGAGTTGCTCCTTCAGAAGGCAGTGCAATTGTAAGAGAAGGGTGGGAATGGCAAGCTGTCAGCCTCGCTTGAAGCTCTGAAATCACCATGCCATTTGTAAAGACAGAAATGAGGGAAAGGGGAAAATAAAAGGGAATCGTGAAAGAGAGGTTAAAGAAGAGAGATAGGAGAGAGAGAGATACAGAGAGAGAGTAGGACAAAAAGGAAGAGGAGGAGGAAGCGGACGAGGGGGAGGAGAAGAAAGGGTGGATAGAAGAGGGGAAGCAGAGACAAGGAAAGAGAAGGGAACGGAATTCACAAAACACCAAGGAAAGACTTAGGTGGAAGGAAGAGAAAGAATCTATTTCAAGGTAATATATTTGTAAGACATACACCTTCCACAGGTAGGAAGCAGGGAGATGACAATATTTTGAGGGGAAAAGAATCACAATAGCTCATGTGTGGCATGTGCACATGAGCCCTCAGGAGATCCCATCAGAGAATCTACGTGGGTTGGGAAATGCTAATTTCTCAAGGTGAAAAACAAATTCTCTTACACAAGTCGGCACATGTGTGTAATCAGACACATTTCTTGCAGCAAACAGAATGCAGATTGTATTTTCTGAAAGCTATTTACCTTGACTCCTTTTTCTCCTTGAAAACCTAGCCCCATATTCCCCTAGGGAACAGGGATACAGGGAGGAAAAACAAAATCAATTACTAAATAAGCTCTGGGAACTTAAATTAAAATGCAATCTTTCTACCAGAAAGTAGGGTTAACCAAACCAATACTGTATCCCTCTGGGAAATTCAGAGTACATAGGGGTATGAAGCAAAATGCCCCAAGGCAGAGTATACTTACATCAGGACCAGGAGGACCAGGAGGCCCTGGAAGACCCTAGATTAAAAAAAAATAAGAAAGAAAAGAGTTAGTACTTGTTAGTTTCAGTCAAAAAGAACGCAGCATGTTGAGAGTCACTCTCCAGTGACTCAGCCCTCCTCCCTGCTTTGGCATAGTAGATTGTAGCTGCCTCTCCTATGGTTCCCTTTTATCTCCTTTGAAATCTCCCAAATTGACCTGGTAATCACATTAATGCTAAGATAGTGAAGACGTCATGTGTCATCCTTCCCAATACGCCAGAAATTTTTCAGTGATGACATTTGGTGAAGCTAAGCCAAAGTACTGAGTAGTGGGATTTCTTGCACTGGAAAGAACAATGTGGGGACACAGCTTTCCCAGAACCACATAGATGACTGGCTATGCTCTTCTTCTACCAGTGATGATAAACAGGTTTTGTGTCAGAAAAATGAGTAGGTAGGTAGAGCTGCCCAAGATGCAGTGTTAAGAAGGAATTTTAAGCTTTTTCAGTGTTCAGGGTGATGGTGGTGGTGGTATGATTAATTAGCAATACCTGTCATAGGTGAGGAAGTGGAAGGTGGCAATAGATATATCAGGGATCTGCCATCCCTGGGCTCTACATTAGGTTGAGCTAGGCTAGGAGGCTTTGGAGGCACAGATTTGGTGGTCAAAGAGACTTTGATAAATAACTCCAGTAGCTCCTGGCAAGAGCATGCTTTACTTTAACCCTCTAAGAATGGAGGTTGCCCTTGTTCACCAGAAGGACCTAAATTACAGAGGCTTACACTGAATCCATAGCATGGCAGGGAACACAGTGATGTGAATACTGTGATCACATACTAGGATTAAATTGATCTTACTTGTAATCCTGGTGGTCCTGTAGGTCCTACAGCTCCAGGAGATCCGGGTGTTCCTTGTGGGCCCTAGAGAGGCGAGTTTTTACCAAGTTCAAAAAGCAAAGCAGTTTTCCAAGAAAAAAAAATATATATCCACAAGAACTGTACAAGAATGCTCATAGTAACTTTATTCATAATAGTAGAAAGTTGGAAATGTTCCAGTTGCCCAATGATACAAGGATTGTTAAACTCTGATACATTCACACAGTGGAATAAATGCCTATAATAAAAGGTAGCAAACCACTGATATATGAAACAAAGTGGATGAATCTCAAAATCACTGTGTTAAGTGAAAGAAGCCAGACCCAAAAGGCTACAGGTTATATTATTCCCTTTACATGAAGTTCTAGGACTGGCATAATGGAGAAAAATTAGGATCGTGGTTGCTTTTGGGGTGAATTGGGGTGGAGATTGACAGGGAAGGAGTGGGAGAAAACTTTCTGAGCTGACAGTAATTTTTTATATCTGAATAGAGGCTTAGATTACATACAAGTATGCATTTGTCAAAACTCATCAAACATATACTTAAGATTTGTGTGTTTCATTGTATGTGAATTTTATATAAAAAGAAAAACCTACAAAGAAATACTGAAGTCTAATTAAAGGTAGGCATGCTATACGATTTAGAAGTAAGTGAACTCTTGTCTACTAGTTACTTTGAAATTCATAAAAAATAGGATGGATTAAACACCACATGTTCTCACTTATAAATGGGAACTGAACAATGAGAATGCATGGACACAGGGAGGGGAACAACATGCACTGTGGCCTCTCAGTGGGTAGGGTGGGGGGGGCAGAGAGCATTAGGAAAATAGCCAATGCACGCTGGGCTTAAAACCTAGGTGACAGGTTGATAGGTGCAGCAAACCACCATGGCACACGTTTACCTATGTAACAAATCTGCATGTCCTGCGCATGTACCCCAGAACTTAAAAATAAAAAAATAAGATGGACTGATGGACAGATAGAGGGACAGATAGATGGATAGAAGAAGGATAAAACAAGGACAGTTGGCCCTCTGTATCTGTGGGTTCCACATCTGTGGATTCAAGCAACTGTTGATTGAAAATATTTGAAACAATGGATGGTTGCATTTGTATGGACTATATGCAAACTCTTTTGTCACTATTCCCTAAACAATACAGTATAAAAACTTTTTACATAGAATTCACATTTTATTAGGTATTCTAAGTGACTTAGAGATGATTAAAAGTATAGGGGAGGATGTGTATAGGTTATAGGCAAATACGACACCATTTTTTTATAAGAGATTTGTGCATTCATGGATTTGGGTACCCATGAGAGGTCCTGAATTCAATCTCCCATGGATACCAAGGGATGACTGTATAGTAAAATATTAATGGTATGTGTGTTTATTGCCAAATTCACTCGGCCTTGCTCTATATTTGAGATTTTTCCTATTAGAATGTTATTTAAAAAACAAAAACTTAAAAAAAAAGCAAAAGAGTTATATTGATATCAGATACAGTACGCTTTAAGACAAATAATGTTACCAGAGATAAAGAAGGACATTTCAAAATGATAAAATAGGTCAATTTATCAAGAAGACATAACAATCTTAGATGCCTATGCATATAATAGCAGAGCTTCAGAATACATGAAGCAAAAACTAACAAAACTTCAAGTAGAAACAGTCAAACCTGCAATTACATTTGGATATCTTAACATTCCCCCTTCTCCAATGAACAGAAACACTAAACAAAAATATCAATCAGGACATAGAAGATCCAAACAATATTATCCATCGCCTTAGCCTAATGGATATTTTTAAGGTCATTATACCCAGCAACAGTTGAATACATACTCTCTTCAGGTGCATATGAACATTCACCGAGACAGATCATATGCTGGGCCATAGAACAAACCTTAACAAATTTAAAAGAACTGAAATCACACAAAATGTTCACTCTAATTGCAATAAAATCAAACTAGAAATCAATAATAGAAAGATAGCTGGAAAGTTACCAAATATTTGGACATGAAGCAACACACTTCTAATATTCCATGGGTCAAAGAAAAAATCATAAGGGAACTTAGAAAATGTTTGAACCAAACAACAACAATGTTAAACATAAGACAGTGAAATTGCTAGAGAAAAATGGTCTGGAGAAATGTAAGAGTCAATTTCCAATGGGGGAGCAGGAATAACGTGACATGGGCCTGGGTAAGGGGTGGAGAGGGTAAGAAAGGTTAGAACTCAGACAGGGGGAAAAGAAAGGAGGGGTTCAAAGGGTGTCCAGAAATAAATGATAGTATGAACATTGTTTTGAAAATAACTAGCCATCTGTGATCACCTTGCTGATCACAAATACCTTATTCAGCCACCAAATATCGTCTCCCCAAATTGAAGCAGTTTGTATATCATGCCTGCGTATGTGGACCAACATTGTGCCTTTGTGGGCAGAGAAATAAATACCTAAGAGAAGCCATGCAGCAAGTACAGTGGATGTTGTTCTGTAAATTGAATGAATATACTATCTAAGCCAATTGTTTTGCCTTAGGGAATATGTATAGCTTTGGTGCTTATTCAGCTCTGTTTCTGTGTGTGCTTGCACACATCCCATTTTGTGCCTACTTTTTCTCACGTAACTCCGTAACTCCCTATTTAGAAAGCATCCTCCCTCTGAACACCATTCACACTTCTCAGAGGCTACCTTCTGTATCTTACACATAAAGACTCCTATGACATATCCTTAAGTGAATGGCATCTCTTCTTAAGTTGCTGTGGAATTTTTATGCCACATTCCTATTAGTTTTTCCCACCCTTGGGGGCAGGGACTATGCCTACATTGTCACAGAGAGTAGTCGTAGCATTTTGCTATAGTAGGTGCTCAGTATCAGTTGAGGACTGAAAAAAGAAAGAGGGAAGAATGAAAGAGTGAATACAGGAAAGGGAAAGAAAGAAGAAGGAAAGAAGGGTTTTTTCTTAAGCTGCTTCAAGAAAACAGTGATGACAATGTGGAATCTCAATGAAAAACAATGCTCTTATTAACACAACTCACAGCCTTACATAGACTCAATAATTCAAGAGTCCCTAAAAGGAATTTCTGTGTGGAATACCTTTTAAAGCAGTGTGCTCTACTTTTGATTTACCCACAACACTCAACACACAGAAAACATTTAGTAAATGCTTGCTGAATGAAAGGCAAAATACTTTCCTAGGGGAAAGTACATCCCAGTGAATACATACGTCTCTGGCCTAAAATCTGAAAGCCTGCTTGTCATGCAACTTGAGGTGGACAGTTCATCCTCTCAGTGCTTTCTCATTTGGAAAATGTCAATACCGTGACTCATTCTACTTCAAATGTCTAGATTTTCCTTGAGGTCTACAAAGACCTTTAAGTATCATAGAGGAGAATGAAAATGCACCATTAGTGATTGTTAGTCAACACTGAGAGCTCAACACATAAATAACAACTTACAGTGATTCCATCCAGTCCAGGTAGCCCAGGATCCCCCTGAGAAACAGACAAAGGCAGGTCACTGAAGAGTTTAATAAATTAAGCATGCAAAATTTCAGATAATTAACGTAACATTATCATAGGGACAAAAACACATCTCGGAATCTTGGGCCTCCTCTGCAAGGTCTTGTGTTTTAAATAATGCATGAATTGGACATATTCGACTGTGTAGACTGTTTACTTTTTTCCTTAAGAAAAATCTGGACTGTAGAACACACATATTATAGCCTTGGCTGAACAGGATTTCACATTTTACTTGGATTAATTAATTTTCACCTTTGCTAGGAACTTATCAATTAGAAACTATTTCTGCGGGCTGGTGATTTTCCTACTCCTTTTGGAGGAAAGCAAAGCTACCTTCCTGTGTGCCTTCATCCCCAGAGATTCTGTGCCCATATGTATACAATGCAAATCAGACATTTCAAGGGAAAATCAACAGAGCATGCAGTCTCTGATTACGTTTTAATTACTTTGCCGCATCTTTAGTTACTGCATGAATCAGTAATATAACCATCTTGTGAAAATTGCTGTGTTCCACTAGATCCAGAGTCTCTTGGATTTTTGGCGAGACCATTTAATCAATTTTTGCTAAGACAATGACCAAATTTTGATACCTGCTAGTCTTACTCCACTTGGCTTACAGTAAAAAATCAGCTCTCTGTAGCATGGAAAGAGCACTGCCTGAGTTTTAGCTCTTTGGTGAACTGGCTGTGTGGTTTTGAGCAAGTCAGTACACCTCAGTTTTTCTATCTGTAAAATGAGCAATATGAGTCTGACAATCACGCGGTCCTTTCCAACTCAAACACTATCTTCTACTATGGCTTCTATAGTTAGAAGCCCATACCCTAAATCTTGTCCAGTTCTCCAGCCACCCACCCCCATTACTGCCTTCCACAGTGATTTCCAATGCCTCGGGGTCTATGCACTGATGGAAGACAGAAAAGAGCCATCAATTAGCTCAGTGAGCTCTGTGCATCTTCTCTTCAGATGTTGGGCACATAGATTCTCATTTGCTACCAGGGCAATGGTGGACTCGTGTCCCGCTCTGCAAGGGAATAGGGCCAATTATTTGGAGCCAGGGTTTACTGAGGCCCCACAGGATACCAGGCAACACAGTCACAAGAACACAGAAGGTTCCTGTCAATTCTGGGAAGAGATGAAAGTTTCCAGCCAACTGCAGGGCTGGCTGATGGTCAAATTTTGCAGACATCCAGGGGCCCGGCTAGGGTGATGGGTTGGTGTGCAGGGACAGAGAAGGGCAGAACCAGGATCTTTGGCTAATGGCCATGTTGAGATGGGCAGACACATACATGGCTTCAAACCAAGGTATACAGACATCAAGGATTCTAGAGTAGACAAAAGGTATCTGCCTCCAGGAAATGTCTTGGTTTGTCAAAGAAAATGATACCCATGTGAACTGTTTGTTTGCTGATCTGTCTCCTATTTTTGGTATAGATCCTGCAAAGCAAATCTCTTTGACAGTATAGTTGCAAACATTTATGTTAATGTTTCCACCACAAAAAGCTCCAGATCTTTTAAATCCAGCTTGGGCTGGATTTAAATAGAGACACAGATGCTAGTTCTGGAAATGTTTTCATTGGAGGTGGGGCCCAATGCTGGGGAACCCAGCTTACAGCCTACTCAGCTATCTGCCTTACAGGCTCTTACCTTCATTCCTTTGAAACTACCTGGAGCAAGGACAGGGTCACCTTTTGATCCTTTCTGACCAGGAAGCCCCTGAGGAAAATGGTTTAAAAAATTTTTGAAGAAATACACACATGTAGAGTCTTTTTAATTGCATAATCTGATCAGATAGAGGATGAAACAGCAAAATCCTGAAACCATGTGGCTTTTTAAATGGCAAAATTGGCTGTACTAAGGGGCAAAACACATTCCTTGACCAGGTGCTGTGATTCAGAGCTGTATGCCCTCTCAATCACCAAGCTAGAAGTCTGTAAAGGGATGGGGCTTGAATGGGTCTGAAATGTGTTAAAGTCGGAGACTTTATATCTATTTAGAGTACTGGTCTGAACAGCCACATATAACTCATGTAATGGAGAGTTCACTGCTTCACCCCTCACAGGTATAGGCCACTGACAGAACCTTTGTCTAGGACAGAGGTTAGTAAAATTTTATCAAAAGAACCGGATAGTAAATTATTTAGGCTTTGTGGGTCACATCTAGACTCTGTTTTATACTCTTCTTCTTCTTTTTTTTCTTTAAAAAAAAAAAAAAACAGGCCACAAGCCAAAGGCCATGTGGGCCAGTTTGTAGACCCCTGGTCTAAAAGATGTCTACACCACCTTCATCCTGTACTTCTACCACGCAACTTCAGCTTCGAAGCCTAAGAGGCTGGTGTAGCTCATTGCTAACATGCAAAATAGTTCAAAGTACCCAACTCCAATCTTTCAACTAGATTTTTTGTTGTCTTAGTGGCAGATGCTGGCTAATATCTGCTAGAGTTTGTACTCCTGGAGATAAGCAATGTCCCTACACCTAAGGGGAAGTCAGGATTAGTGTTTGGAGTAGGGTTAAGCTTTGTGGACTGAAGCATTTATTTAATGATTTATTCCTTCAGCACAGGAATTATTGGTATCATAAAACAACAATGTGGTCCCAGAAGCAGAAACCAGTTTTTTTCCTAATACTGCCTGTTTCACCTTATTCTTGTGGCCACCACTCTCTTCAAAAAAGCTTCAAAGAAGCCAACTGAATGATATGTTTGGTATTCAACAACGGGTCCGCCTCAGCTTAGGAAAATATACGCCCAAGTTTTTATTTAGGCTTCAGGTTAAGTTTAGAGACAAGACTAGGTTTTTTCCTTTGTCCTTTGTCAGAGGATATTTATTACCTGAAAATTTATTTTCTCCCACTAGGGGGCAGCATGTCTTTGCTTTGCTGGATTTCCATGGAAATGTTTTGTTCTGTCCCTGGTTGCCATGGCAATCTTTAGAGAACTTTGCAACTCAGTTCATCCTGTGTCAGCAATGCATCTTTCCTTACCTCCTCCCATCCCCCGGCATATTGGTTTGGTCCTTATATGCCAATCTGAGGCATGTGCTTTGTCCATCTATCTCATTTTCTCACATGGTCACTGAAAATGACCATGTGAGAAAATGAGATAGATATACTCACACCCCAACCTGGTCACTGAAGGTGGTGGTGCTGCTCTTCCGAAGAAGTGTCAACTAATTCATGTAGCTACGAAATATGTCTAATGAAATGACTAGATGACCCTAAATTGTTATTTTTTTTATGTGGTTAATGACGTGGTTACAATTTTCAGACAAATAAAATTGGCTTGATAACTGATTGAATATAGTAGATAACGGATAGTTTGACTGTTTAAGGGCTTCCAAACAAATACATTAATTCTGAATTACTTCATAGTCGCTACTTAAATAATAGTAAGCCAATTTTCCTTTTTGAGATATTTAACAAAATTTGCCTCTTCTAATCCCATTCCCCTCTCCTCTAAAAACCATGCTAGAATTTAAAATTGGAAGAGTTTAATTTGTCATCTACATTTTAGTTTTTTTATTCTATAGATAATAAGACAAGCAGAGGTTCTGCTGTCAAGACAGTCTATGTTATTTTTGGCCATTCTTTTCAGGGATAATGCTTAATGTCATTTGTGCATTGTATAAGGAATGTTGTTTATCAGTATATAGACCTACTGTTAGTAGAAATGATGTATGGCAGCCTTTCTAGAATAATATGTATTGTAAGTTTATTTCCTATAGTGTTATTATGCTTCCGATTCTTTTAAATAAAGCTAGTTTTTAAGGAGGAAAAAAAAGAAATATGTCTAACGGATCATGTGGTTTCTAGTTAAATATCTCAGATTGGTACCCTCATTAGTTTAGGTTATTTCAAGGGAGGTCAAGAATGGGTCTGAAATGTGTTATTTTTCTCTTTCTAGCCACTTGTAAAATCAGCCTGGAAGGGCATTCATTGTATTTACTAAAGATCCCTTAGATCAAAATATCTGAGCCCTATCTGGATGAATGAAATTAAATAAAAGTGGTAACTGGGATCCAATAAATACCTTATCAATACCATAACCAAGGGTTATAATGTGGGAGTGTAGCCACAAACTCTGTCACTATAGAGTAGGGTTTCTCAACCTCAGCATTATTGACACTTTGAGCCTAATGATTCCTTGATGTTGGGGAGGGGAGCTGTCTTGTGCCAGTAGCACACCACCAGTTGTGACACTTCAAAATATTAATAGTAATTGCCAAATGTTCCCTGAGGAGCAAAAATCACCCCTGGTTAAAAACCACTGGTATAGACAAAGGTTGTAAGCTCTTTAGGTTTTAGTTAGTGGCTCCATGATCCCATATATGTCTTCCAAAAATTCCTCAATATCATCTGATAAGGGGCCATGTCAAATAGCCCAAGTGTGTATTTCGCCGTGAAATTTACTACAGCCTTTTAACAATCTTGCCAACTTCACAAGCAGCATTAAAAAAAGGCAACCCTAAGCAGCGTAGCATGTGCATACCCCACTGCAACTGGTATTCTTCTTTAGACTTTTACTGTTGTGGTGCTGCCAGTATTGACTCCTACATTGGACAAGGGTCTGTAGTGGCTGCCCCACAAAATCTTAATGAGGTTTCCAGGGAGACAGAAAAAGGGCATATCTGGAGACAAGTAAAGCCATCTGAAATAAAATGCAAATATCTGGCAGCATACAGGTGGTCCGAGAAGCCCAGGATAGCCATCAGGGCCTGGAAATCCAACAGCTCCTTGAGTTCCATTACAGCCGTCCAGACCAGGTGGGCCTCTGGGGCCTGGCTGTCCTGGGTGGCCCTGTTCAAAGAGAAAAGAAGGGATCAAGTTAGCCACAGGACTGTCAGCTACTCTAAATGGCTCCACAGTGAGAAAAGCCAAGCATGCTATTCAACGATGGCTCCTTGTTCACTCCCTTAGCCCATCACGTATGTTTGCATATCTTTCCTTTATACTCAAGCATATGAGTCTAATCGCAGTTCAGTGTTGCCCCTCACAAAAAGATCAATGCTTTAACAGGGACCAAACTGAAACCAAAGGGATCAAGTATGAACAGATGGGATACACAAGGTGTTACAACTTTACCTTCCTTGTATACAAATATGTACTAAAATTGGGCTTAGCTGTCTGGCAGCTGAACTGATACCAACAGGGAATCATGCCAGACCTTGGGATTCCTCAGGCCAGACAGAACCTGAGCAGCCTGGCATGGCTTTCAGTATTGGAAGCTCTTCATGGGAAATGATGCTGGATTTTGGTTAACAGAGCAGAAACAGTTCCCACAGCACCTCCTCTCCTGAAGGTTGCTTGGTCCAAAATAAGCAAGTTCTGCAAGAATCACATTTTCAATATCATTTTATCATGCTCACACATCAGGCTATTGTTTCAGTTAGAAAACTATATGTTTTCCTCTTCTCCATACTAACTACTGAGGCAGTTGTTTTGCTGGGGAATTAGTAATCATTCTCATACAATTCGTCTGAATTCAATAATTTCCCAGGGTGGGCCTTCCTTGGTACATAGAGTCTACCATTTTGTAGAGAAAATATCTTTTTTAATCCATCAAAAGTCAATTGTGTGATGGGCATGCAGCAAAGAGATGACCAGAAGGACCAGACATATAGACAGGTCAATACAAGGTAGATTTCCCCCTTGCTGACCCAAACCACTTTAAAAGCCATATATATATATGATTTGAGGGAAATATGTCATATGTTCAAAAATGAACATTTCAAGTTATTAAAGGAAACAACCTTTTATCCAATTTTTATAGAGAAAATACTCTATAGACTTCTATTTTATTTTCATTGTTATTATAGTCATAAGAGCTAGACAGACCGTTAATACAAAAGTGTGAGTCTAGACCACCGGACTCATAGAATTCTTAGTCCAGAGGAATAGTCAATAAACTTGTCTTTACAATAAAGTTGTAGCAATCTGTGCCTCTGCAGACTCAGGTGATGATTTTTTAATTGCACTGGGGAAGCTGATTTACTCTTGTTTGCCCTTAAGATCCACACTCTATCTCCCCCAGATCTGTGTCCCGGGAGCTTGGCTTCTATAGACTGTACCACCTAGGCTCCCCTTCCCTCTGTTTTCCAGTTGTATTTGGCCACTGGGAGACATAGACTGGAGAGATCAAAACAGGAAGAGAAAGACACAGGTTATTTATTTCCCCCATCGTCTCCCTCCTTGGCTATATTCCAGGGAAATGGACAAATTACTCCATAGTCTCAGCTTCTTTTCAGCAACAGCTATTTCATGGTTCCAGATCTCACTGGATTCCAGTATTACCATTCCATTTTTTTCCCTTTCAGGTCTAAGGGTAGCTTTGAGTTAATCATTCCACCATCCATTGTTGTTTCCCTTAATCTTTCCCACTTCCGTTAAATACACCCTTCATTCAATTCTACTCAGCTAAACCCTTCAGGTGAAGTGTCTGTTTCCTGCTGGGATCCATATCATCCCTATTATAAAATGTCCCAGCCAAACTTGCTAGGGGTTATCTCTCAGCTAGGTTATAGGAATAAACTGAGGCAAAACAGCAGGCTGACTCAGTACCAGGAGTCTTCCTTACTCCTGAGCCCTTGGTTCTGTTTGACATCAAAACTTTTGTCTGGATTCTTAACCTTTGGAATCCACATCTTTTACTGAGGTCTGAACCTTTTCTAGTTTTATTGCATGAAATCCTGATATTTCCTACCTGTAGGATTTCAGGGATACATGTTTATACTTTCCTACCTTAGCTGAATTCTCTGGAAATTAATCTCTGACCTCTGACTCAGATCAATCGGCCCCTTTTCATCCAGCTGATACCAAGGAATGGGTAGACAAGGCCTATTTTAAGCCAGTTAGACTTGTGCTCCAATCTGTTTGAGCCTCAGTTCTCTCATGCGTCAAATGCTGATGAATAATACCTACCTTAGAGAGTGATTTTTAGCATTAAAAGTGAATAATGCCACCCCATTGGGTTATGGTTAAAATAAGTGTGTCTAGGTTTACTAAGTAGGAGCTTAACAGTCTTCTCTCAGTCAAGTCAGCAAGGATAAACCTCAGGGCTGAGCTCTGCTTCCCCTCAGTTCTCAGAACCACAGAATTTCTGGCACATTGCCCTTTCTTCTTATAGCTAATGATTTTACATATGTGTGTGCCAAACTTCCAAGAGCATATACCTCTTTGAGGGAAGAAACCATAGTTCTATATTGCCTCAAGGGATTGAGCACATGGAATAGGAGGATCTGTTGTATTCCAGAAAAACCAAAGCAATGTTCCTCAGAACCCAGTTTAAAAGGAAAAGTTGCCATTTGGTGAGTGGTATGTGTTCACTTTGAGGATATAAATCTCATGTGCTCATTTACAAGTCTCCAGGCAAGGAACTAAAGATTTGGGATTGACTCCATGGAGAAAGCTAAACATAAATTGCCAAGTGAAAACCTCTGCTCCCAACTTCTTTGAACTGAAAACATTTGATAAACACACATTTTTTGTGGATGCCAACAGCTGGGATATCATTAAAAGCCACAGCCCTACTGTCCCTAGTCTATGTTGTTCTAATGTTGACTATCCTAGGAATGCTCACTCTCTTGATTAGGCGCTGTACCCCTCAGTGCAAAGACTTAGGTTATCATGAAGTGATGACTCATCCACTCATGTGGAAATTGTCTACATGACAGCAAAAATGGAGTTTTAAGACCAAAACTAGTGACACATATGTTAACAATAGGCTAATATTAAGAGGGGAAGCAGATCTGTGCAGTGATCCAGTTTAGCAAGATGTGTTGGGAAAGTTGTTGGTTTCAGCCAAATTGCTTAATATGTGTTACTGAAAGTTGAACAAAATAATCAGTCTGACTGGGCCTATTGTGTCCATGTTTCTCTGTCTGAGGGAGTCCTGACAGTCTAAGAACTATTGCTAGGCACTAGAGGTTGGAGTCAGCCTCCCCCCAACACCTTTACAATGTTTATGCATAGTTTAGTCATGGGCCTCTGGGGCTTCTCAGAGGAACAGAAATTATAATTTGTGCTTTCAAGGAGCTGGATGAGACTACCACAAAAGACTATCTATCACTAAGTCCCATGGGGCTGTAGGCAGTGAGGAGCTAGAGTATTTGAGACAGTTACCAATCACTCCTGGGAGATTAGAGATGGAAGGAAGAGATAAGCACTGAACAGAAGATGTTCAATAAATACTTCTTGAGTGGCTGGAAGAGACAGAAACAACAAGAAAGAGGGATTTTATGGAATACTGAGGTTTGGAGCCTGCAACTAGGATAATCACAAGTCAAAAGAAAACACACACAACCTTTGGTCAAGGAAACGGCCAAGGGAGTGTGGACTTCTACTGGAAGCAGGAAACTCATTTAGAGGGTCGGAACAGCTGCAACTCATTCTGTCAAGCAATGAGGCCTCAAAGAGAAATGATCAATTCCTGCAAGCTCTAGGGCTCTCTTGTCCACAAGCTGCAGGCAAGAGTATTCAGCTGGACTCTGGGGCAGGTTCCAGCTCAGAACTGGAAACAGCCTCAGCCTCACAGGATTCACTTTCTTCCAGCTCCCATTAAAACGAGACTGAAGGAGGAAGGGCATACTAAGATGATAAGCTCCAAGTCCCCGACTCATCTATGGCAAAGCAAGGTCCACAGGATGAATGGAAAAGGGTACCTCCAATTTGCTAGTTTCCTTTACGCAGTGGCTCCCAGAAGATACATATTCTGAGTCGAGACTCTGGCTAAACGGGCCATAGGAACATGGCCATAAGAAAATGCCAGGAGACATCATAAAATGATGGCCAACCCCATCCGCTTATTTTCCCACTGGTCTATTTCTGGGCATTTTGCAGACTTTGCAGTTGAATAAAATGCCGAAGTCTGGTGACCGACTTGTTGATATATACAACAGATATGAGGTAAGTGAGCCTTCAATTCTTCAAATCCATAAATGTCTACTAGATCAGAGGAGACGATGAATCAAATAATATTATCTTTAAGGGCAGAGCCACATGATTCCTCTGTATCCCCATGGTTAAGTACTAACAGATAAGGGCACATTAAATGTCTATAGATTGGCAAAAAGAGATTTGAATCCCTTTTCCTGATACTAGATGATTATTGAGCATAACACAAAAGCTGTTAATTATAGGGCCTCCAAAAATTGTGCTTTGATACGGTTCAGAACAACCTCTGAGTGGCTGTTGAAAGGATAAAAGCAGGCTCTAGAATCTCCCTCAAATGGAGGAGCTGCACTTTTTTTCCTGTTCTCTATGCTGAGATTCTGTTCTCTTAAACAATATTGAAAACCGCTACTGTAAACAAACATAGCCCAGGCTATGGCTTAAATATATAGTGAAGGGTCAAAGGGGAAAACTAAAAAATGATAGCCAGTAAGTTCCAAATATTCCGTTACAGGGAACATCACTGAATAAAGGCTGGTGCAATGCTACCATGGAATCGCCAGAGGTGGGATAGCTGCAGATACAAGATGAAAACAGAGAAACTAAGGGATTAGGCTGGATGGATGGAAAAAAGAAATGTCTGCAAGTTCCAAACCTTCCACTTATCTTGGGCAGAGCAGAGGCCCACAGGATAAATTTTGCAAAAGGCTGTCTCCAAGTGACCTTTGAAGTATCACTTTGTGAAAACGTTAAAGGAAAATTTACTCTGAAATGAGGTATGGCTGAAGAGAACAAATTATGAAATGAAATGTGTCAAGATATCATGAAGGATTTTACCCTCTAATTTCATGTACCATCTTAATTTCCCTATGAGGATATACAAGCTCCAATGTGGCTCTGTCTCTACACCTTAGAACCAGTTCTTCATCTCCAATCAAAGCTCTCTCAACCCACAAGACCTAACTCGTGCTGGCTAAGATATTGATGGTTATGGGCTACACAAGTCCCTCCACTCTCCAATCACCTGACATAGCGCTGCTTGTGCCTGAATCCAAGGACAATTGTGTGTGACCACTGCCCTTTAAACCTCACCACATATATCTTAACACTTGTTCCTAAGCATGCTTGCATAAGACAGGATGTTGCTAAGGCCAAAATGTCTGAAATACGATGTAGAACCTAAAGAAGGATATGAAAAGTGCATCTGTAGATACACTCACCGGAACCCCATTGATGCCAAGAAAGCCAGGAACTCCCATAGGACCCTAAAAAAAGGAGCAGGGAGAGGAATGTAAGATAATCAAATTGATGTTCATTAGACTCAGTAGGTTTGTTTATGAGAGTCAGTGGCCTACATTTTTAAGAAGTGTTTTGTATCCCCCTCCCCCATATTGTATCGCCTCGATTCCTACTGCAGTTCCAAGTGACCATTTACCTCTACCTAAGTCTTTAGACAGGTCTGTGTTCTGAAACCAGTTCTTGTTTTAGGGAGTAGAGTCTAGGTTTTAAAATTAAGGTTCACTGTTACCTGCTGCCATCTGGGGAAAACTGGAGGACCTTGAATGACCTAATCACAAGTTTCTCTCTCCATTATGCTTCTATAGATAAGATCCCCTAGCCAAACAACTCTCCTTATCAAATGGACCAGGTGCAATTCCTGCTCATCCCCTGGAATAGCAGTTTCAATTTCTTGCTGGCCTACTGGATTATTCAAACAAGCCAATTGTATCCACCTTCAGGAACCAGGGTCACTCTGCCCTACTGACACTACAAAGTCTGCTTTTGCAGCCTCTTCTTGTTCCCAAGTGCTATTCCTATGTAGCCCTATGTGGCATGTGGTATCCTCCTCCCCTGAGCTGTGAGTATATGTGATTAATAAATTGCTGTCAATTTCATCTGCCCAGTGTCAGGTGTTATGTCTTTGGTCATTCCCATGATCCTAGTGTGGGAATCCTTCCCTCACCAACAGGGTGAATAGAAGGTGATTAAAGTAGGCAGGGAACATAAACTGAGCTGCTGAATAGTCAGCCTGCCACCGTGACATTATCATTCTTGTTTCTTGCAGCTCTTCCCCTGTGTTTGTGACATAGATTTCTTCTAAGCACTCTGACCTCTTTCTTCCCAGTAACCTTGCTTGGATTCCTGATCTCTGTTGCCCAGGTGATTCGACTTCTGATCCATGTACAGTTCAAACCCACTTGACTTCCTACCGCAGTGAACCCATTTGTCTAGCAAATAGCTAATATATTTACTTTATGGTGTGCTTGCTATGGGAATCCTTCCAGAAGTGGGCTAATTAATCCATCAGCAGGCCATCACCCATCCCACCTCTTATTAAAATGTGCAGCCTGGGCTGGGCGTGGTGGCTCATGCTTGTAATCCTAGCACTTTGGGAGGCTGAGGCAGGCAGATCACGAGGTCAGGAGTTTGAGATCAGCATGGTCAACATGGTAAAACCCTGTCTCTTCTAAAAATGCAAAAATTAGCTGGGCATGGTGGCAGGCAGCTGTAATCCAGCTACTTAGAAGGCTGAGGCAGAAGAATCATTTGAACCCAGGAGGCAGAGGTTGCAGTGAGCTGAGATTGTGCCATTGCACTCCAGCCTGGGCGACAGGGTGAGACTCCGTCTCAAAAAAAAAAAAAAAAAAAAAAAAAATTCAGCCTTGCACCAAACTACTCAGGAATGACATAATTTCCATAAATGAGCAGAACTGGGATGGAGAACTTCTTATCTTTACATTTGTGGCCCATGCATCAAAGGGAAATCAAGCTTTGGTGATCTTACCTTATCCCCTTTTGGTCCATAAGGTCCCAGAGGGCCTGGGGAACCCCTTTCTCCTTTCAATCCCAATAAACCAGTAGAGCCAGCGAATCCTTGAGGACCTGTTGGACCTTGAATTCCAATTGGTCCAGGTTGCCCCTAAGGTGGACAGAAGTGCAGTTAGTCAATAGAAAACTTAGCATTAATACTTCTGATTTTCCCATGCACGAAGAGCACTGTCATCACTTCACTGAATAATTTTGGCTAAGAGATCAGTGAGGCATGCCAAAGTTCCAGACGTGGATCAGAAAAGGCTATTTTAGGGGCTGCTAAGCTTATTTGGATAGAACACATTTTATAAGCACATTTAATAAGATTCATGTGCACCAGGATCCTTCAACTTTGTACTTCTTAGGAGATTAGTTATTCAGGCTGGATAATATTGTCCTCTTCCTAGTTAATGCCAGGCCATCCATCAGATTGTCAAAATAGTGAAAGAACAGAACACTGGAGAGCATCATGACATTTTATAACTCACATCCAAATGGCCAACCACATGCTTGCAGTGAAGTCCAGAAATGGCCGTGCCTAAAGAATATTGCCCCTGGGGGCCAGAGTGGGCCCAGGAACCTACAAGCTGACCAACATGCAAGAGCTCATCTTTGTTGGAAGATCTCAGGACTCCATCACTGCACCTGGTAGCAGACAGTCACAGGGAAAACACACAGACACACGCACATATACACACATGAATTACTTATTTGTTCTTTCTTCCTATCCCTCTCTCCTCTCCTCTCCAATCTGTAAAGTGTTGAATGTGTAAAATACAAGGAGCCTGAGAATATCTATTAAGTATCAATTATGATAGCAAGATGGAGCAGGCTGAGGATTTTAAATGTCCTGCACATAAAATGTCTGTAACAATTAAGTCTGAGAGTTCACACTGACATTTTAAAGTGGACTGAGACTGAGCATTAACCCCAGTAGGTGCAACATAGGCAGGCTGGTTTATCATTTAGAACAAATCCAAGTAGGGACAAAATTTTCTTGGCAGAACAATGAGAACCATTAGTAATATGCATTATCTCTCAGAGAACAGAACACGTATGAAGTAGAAAGCCCATTTTCATAAATGCTTCTCATCTCCACCTCTTGGCCCCTTTACTGACTGTCCACAATTTCTTACAAATTGGTGAAAAACTTTGAAAAGAAGCCCATTAAGCATGCCTTTTAGTATTCACCTTCAAGGTTTACTTTTTAAAAGGTCGAAAATGGGATAGATGCCTTATGCTGTGGCTACAGTTATATACTGGAGATGCAAGTGGACCACCAGCTGTGATGATCCTTTAGAGTATAATTTCAAGTGTCAGTCAGGCCCATGAAGACCTAGGACTCTTTCAAGAAAGTAAAAGATGCTCTGTCCAAGGAAATGCAATTTTCTCAGGCACCACCTACCACTTAGCCTTTCTCAATACCCAACATGTAGCTTACAGAAAATGATAGGTTGCAAACTGTTTAACAGGCTTCATTCTGGGAATAATGGGGATGGAGTAAGTTTTCACTTTTTAGGCTCCTACCTCCCATTGTTGGAGCTTTGTTTACAGTGGTTCTGTTATTATTATTGTGATTTTCACAAAATCAATAAATATGTATGTAAATATGTATATGTGTATATAATATATATTTATAATGTAAAAAGAAAAAGAGCAGTACTTAAAAAAATAGTGCTGTGGTGCTGTTGACAATGAGTGAAGAGGTCGAAAATGTGGGCCTACATCAATGATAGACTGGATAAAGAAAATGTGGCACATATACACCAAGTAACTATGCAGCCATAAAAAAGAATGAGTTCATGTCCTTTGCAGGGACATGGATGAAGCTGGAAACCACCATTCTCAGCAAACTAACACAGGAACAGAACACCAAACACCACATGTTCTCACTCATGAGTGGAAGTTGAACAATGAGAATATATGGGCATAGGGAGGGGAGCATCATATAACAGGGCTTGGCAGGGTGTGGCGGGCAAGGGGAGGGATAGCATTAGAATAAATACCTAATGTAGATGACGGGTTGATGGGTGCAGCAAACCACCATGGCACGTGTATACCTAAGCAACAAACCTGCACGTTCTACATACGTACCCCAGAACTTATACTATAATAAAAAAAATGTGGGCCTAGGTGTAATGTATACAAAACCACAGCAAATAGTACAAATTTGGAGTAGAGCCTAAGTTCTGCAGGAACACAAAAAAAGAGTTGGCCATGGAAGGTTTGTGGAATGCTCACATTTTGCCCAAGGCTGGGGAAAGTCATGGGTCACATTGGAAAGGTTGATCACAAAGGTTCCAGCTGAAGTGGGCTTGGAAAGCATGGCAGGAAAGCTGCAGACTTGATGTGGCCGGACACAGGGAACCCTCAGAGGCTTGGGAACAGGGGAGAGTTGGGAGAAGAGCGGTCTTTCAGGGCTGAAAGTGATCAAGGAGCATTCAGGAGAACATGTGTGTGTCAGCATGAGGCCAGGGCTGCCTGCCTGAGGCTGGGACAAGGGGGGCAGATAAGAACCAGCTGTTGAGGAGGAGGGAACTGCTTGATGGGAGAATGGAGGGAAGGATGGGCTTGCAGAGGTCATGTTATTATTAGCAGAGAGGATCCAGTCAGGGAACTGAATGCTTGACCCAAATCTGAGCCCTGCCAAAAGTTTTCCTGCATCAACGCAGGGAAGGGGAAGAGCACAATAAATCATTGAACAGTTACTGAGAGAGCAGGTTGTGATGTGGCCCAGTCCCATCCTGCTCACACCATTAGAGAGAAGAGTCCCAGAAGCACCTGGCATGGGCACAGGGACTGGCACCCTCTACCTCTGGTGCTTTATCTTTGCAAGCACATGCTTATCAGGCAAGAGTTAGCAAGGAGACGTAGGAGGGAGGCAACTCGAGGGCTGGACCTAATAGGAACTCTGATTCCATGCAGAAAAGGCAGGGTCCCACAGCCCACTTCCTTTCTCTTGGCTTGGTGGGCCTGCAGTATTTCTTGACTCCTCTGATCCAGCCAGAAAGTTGAAAGGAACTCTCTCCTAAAGAACTCACAGATATTAAAAAAAAAATCTAATTGTTTTTCCAAATGGGTGTTTGAAAAGGCACCCCTCAGAGGAACGTGCACTTCTGGGCTGGCCCTGAGTCCTGGCTTGGGTTGATGGGAGTGCCAGCAGCTCAGCTTGAAACCTCTCACATTGAATCAGGGGCCAGAAGCAGGGCCTGTGGGAAGTCTCCAGGATTCTGCTTGTGCAGAACTGCTTCCTCAGCATGATGTGAGGTCCTTCTGGAGCCTGCTGTCATAGGATATAGACAAAAAGCCTTCCCATCTATGGAGGTGCTTTCATACAGTGGCACAGAACACCAGGAACAAATGAAGGTGACCAAGAAAATAAAAGGAGACCCATTTCTTCTGCGGTTGTTTTATCATCCAGATACACTTACTTTGTGCTTATAGCTGTATGATCTTTTTTCCTCATCTCTAATGCACAGGATTTCTGTCTCATTACCCATACAGCTAAAGCTTAATATTAACTAAATCAGTGGTGAATTCCCTTCCTTTCCCACCCATGACACTATCAGTGACACTTTTCACAATGACCAGCAGAGGTCAGTGTGAGAACATAGAGACTACACATAAGCAGGTGGGTGGGTGAGCCTCTCCCTCTTACAGAGGAAAAGAAATCAAACCAGTGTCAGAGAAGCCACAGAATGTTCGAGTAGGAAGGACCCTTATAAACCATTCAATCCAGGCTTTATTTTATACATGAAGGGAAAAGAGGCTGAGAGAATAGGAAGGACTTGTTTGGGTCACATAGCTAGTAGGAACGGGATGGAACTAAATAGACTGCCTGCTGCCAGTATGTGGCTGTTTCCCTGTTTGCCAGTGGCAGATGTCCTACGGGGTCCTTGAGGCTGCTCCTCCACTACCCTGGGCCCACCCCTGGGACTGTCCCCATCAGTAGGCTGCAGCAGCCAGATGCTCACACATTATTTCTTTCTTCCTAACCCTGATCATTTCACAGAACCAATTTGAAACACCATCATGGTTTGGACTGCTAGCAGAATTTCAATGGGCTTGGACCAATGCCCTGCCCTGATACATGTCATTTATTTTGGCAAATACACCCAGACAGGGCAGAAGGAACTCCTCCAAGTCTTTCCAATGAGCTCTCCTGCTTCCATCTGCTCAGGATTTTAAATAGGCACATCAGGGTCTAATTCTCAAGGGAATGAGTTGGGACTTGTGCTTTAGGCCAGGAACTGCAGGTCTGCAACCACAGCCCAGGCCGGCTGCCTCCTGCCAACCACAGTGAGTTGGGATCAGTGTGCAGTTTAAGGTGACCTCTATTCAGACCCAGATAACTAGGGTAACAGACCCAGAAATGGAGCTGCCTATAAAGTAGTAGATGCATGTAGAAATATCACCTAAGAATCTTAAAAGCATATGCCTCACACTAGACGCAACAGTAAAACTGGTGGAGGGAGCTTACTTTTCATAACTTAGTCCCTTTCTGCCTTTTTATCCCTCCCTTAAGGTTCCACTGTTCTTCTCCCATAAAATTAAAATTTGTTCCTGAGGAAGAATCTGAAACACATTGCCACTGAGGCATAAATGACTGACAACAACTTAGAGCTTTACTTTTCCCAGGGGGATTTGTAGAGCAAAGCATTAAGCTAGGGGATGCAAATGGTATTCATGAAGCAGGAAGGGAGAAGGGTGTGCAAAGGCCTTCCTAAGAATTCAGTTGTATCACAGAAGGTGGGGCAGTGCTGTTAGGTACACTTTAAGTGAAGTCTCCTTACTGCCAATTAATAGTTACATGACCTTGGGCAAGTGACAAAACCATTTTTAGTATCAAGGGCTGAAGTGTAATAATAGCTCTTATGTAGGATTATTGTGAGCATTTAAATGAGTTAATACATGTAAAACACCTGGCAGATAGAATGAGAGCATCAATTCTCTTTTTCCTTTAGGCATCATTTATGGCAAAATGGAGAGTTTAGGACTGGGCACTCAATGTTCCTTCTCTTAAGTTTCAGTTGGAGATGCACAGACATCATTGAGGAACCCTCTTTGGGGGCAGAGATGTGTGCTTGGGAACAGATGAGCCTGTATGCCAGCACCCCACATCTGTGAAAGCATTTCTCCTTTTACATAGCACTGGTGTCCTGGTTCTCCTGGGCACTTGGCTTCTCAGTGTTTGTTTGTCCTCCTCCAGGGCCTTCATCTACGTACTAATGACTCCCAAATCGGAACCTCCAGCCCAGATTTCTCTTCTGAATGTGCCATATCCTTATAGTGAATGACTTACAAGAGATCTCTTGAACTAGATATTCCAACTCAGATTCAGCATGCCCCAAACTGAACCACATTGGCTTCTCCTCAACCCCATTCTCCAAACCAGCTCCCTTCTCCTGAGTTAATGGAGCTAACTCAGTAAATGGCACCATTCATAAAGATGATGGAGCCAGAAACTCAAGAGTCCTCCATGACCCTTCCATTCCCTCATCTCCCACATCTGATCCATTAGCAATGACCATGAATTCTACCTCCAAAATTTAACTCAAATTTGTTCGTTGATCTCTATCCCCATGGTCTTAGTTCATTCAAGTCTTTCTCATCTCTCCCCTGGAGTGTTGCCATAGCCTCCCAAATGGTCTGTGACCTCCAATCTTGCTTTACGCTTTCCTAACCACCTACCCCAGGACCTTTTTAGGTGCTTTTGTATATGGCTCTGATCTCCTGGCTACCTCTTCTGGATCTTTTAGGCTCTAACCAAGATATCTACCTTCTCCAGGGAGCTTTCTATGATTACCCCCTTAACAGTGTGGGCTAGATTGCCTGTTGATGTGTCTATACCTCCCAGCAGACTGAACTCCTTGAAGATAGGGCTTATGTCTCACTCTTTACTGAATCACCTGTGCTCAGCTCTATGCCTGGTACACAGTGGGCATCAGTAAATATTTGTTGAATGGAGAAATGATTGAGTGGACATACACACTGAGAAGCCAGTGGCCCAGGTAACAGCAATATCTTGTTTGGAAGTCTAAATAGTGTTGAAGAAAAACATCACTTTGTAAAATATTTGAAAAGATTTATTCTGAGCCAAATATGAGTGACTAATGGCCAGTGAAACAGCCCTTGGGAGATCCTGAGAACATGTGTCCAAGGTGGTCAGGCCACAGCTTGGTTTTGTACATTTTAGGGAGACATGAGATATCAATCAATACATGTAAGATGTACATTGGTTCAGTCTGGAAAGCTGGGACAACTGGAACCCTAGGGCAGGGTGGCGGGCTTTCTAGTGGTAGGCAAAATCAAAGATTTTCTGATTAGCAATTTGTTGAAAGAGTTATTATCAATAGAAAAGAATGTCTGGGTTATAATAAAGGGTTGTGGAAAACAAGGATTTATCACATAGATGAAGCCTCCAGGTAGCAGGTTTCAGAGAGAATAGAGGTAAATGTTTCTTATCAGACATAAAGAGTCTGTTCTATCAGTAACTCCAAAGGAGAGGAGAGTATAATGAGGCACGTCTGATTCCCTGTTCCATGATGGACTGAACTAGTTTTCCAGGTTAGCTTTGGGAAGGCCCTGGCCGAGAAGATGGGTAGATTCAGATTGTTGGGGGGCCTTAGAATTATAACTTTAGTTTATAATAGTTGCAATAGAGTGCAATCAGGAAACATCTGATCGCAGAAAAGAGAGCTGCACAAGACTCAGGATTTCATCCAGTCCAGGATGGAGAAGTCGAAGGCCAGAAAGAGAAAGGGACTTACCCAAGTTCATAACAATACCAACTTTAGACTTTTAAAACAATACCTTTTACAGCCCTTGAAAATGGAAATGGTCTACACCCAGTGTAGTTTCTGGGCATTCTCTGTTTCCTGAGATCTCTGAGTGAAACAGCTTTTGTTCTCATCTTGAATGGAATTTATCCATTCAACAGTGATTTATTCAGCCCTTACTTGGTGCCACGCACAGGGGTTAAGATGGGAAGTAAGACATAGTTTCTGCATTCATGAAATTTAGTTATGTTATCCCTTGAAAACAGATGATGCATGGCCCATCACAACCTAATTAAACACTTTCATCTTGTGCTGAGTTTTATGCTAGGCAAGTATGAATATACATGTAGGGGATGAGAAAGCAATACACAAAAGAAACACAATGCATGGCCCATACCTCAAGGAACATTTAAGCTTGTTGGGGGAGATAAGACCATATCAGAAAAAGTTATTGGAGATAAGGTCATTGTATTAAAGGCAAGAGATTTAATTGACTCACAGTTTAGCATTCTGGAGAGGCCTTAGGAAACTTACAATCATGGCAGAAGGGGAAGCAAACATATCCTTCTTCACATGGTGGCAGCAAAGAGAGGTACAGAGTGAAGGGTGGGGGAAGCCCCTTATAAAACCATCATATCTCATGAGAACTCACTCACTATCAAGCAAACAGCATGGAGGTATCTGCCCCCATGATTCAATTACCTCCAATTGGGTCCCTCCCATGACGTGTGGGGATTACGGGAACCATAGTTCAAGATGAGATTTGGGTGGAAATACAGCCAAATCATATCAGTCATATGCAATGAATTTTTTTAAAAGTACACTGTATATACCACAAGTGCAAGAGGAATTCAGAGATATGTGAGCTGACAAGGGAGCAGAGGAGCAAGGAAAGACCCAACAAACTGCTAGCGAATGCATTCTAAATATGAAGAACAACATGTTGATGGGAATCGGTGAATTCTGTAAGTGAGGGCCAGTCAGAAGCCTGGGTCTGGCTGGAGCAGAGGTAAGATCACACAGAATCAGTAAGAAAGGGCAGTAGAGGCTAGCCTAAAAAACTTCTGGGTGCTGAGAGCTTAATCTGGTACATTAGCTATGTTTTGTTTTAAACTTTAGTTTGGCTTCCAGTTTGGTTCAGAATTTAGTGAAGTGGCATGATGTACTTGCTAAGTGTACAGGGTTCAGAGTCCAAAAGTCTAGGATTCAAATTCCCTCTTTACCACTGCAGGACTTCGGGACAAATGGCAGCTTCAAATTTCCTCAGCTGTCAAGTAAGGATAATATCAGAGTCTACTTCATAGGGTAATTATGAGGATTAAATGAGAAAATTGGAGTAGATCATGATTTTTGCTCCTTAGCATGCATCAGACTTATCCNGAGGCCCACTGGTCGAAAGCTGGTGTTGATATCCACTGTGGTTTAGGTTCACCTGGAGAGACTGGTAAAACAGATTGCTGGGCTCCAGCCCCAGAGTTTCAGATTCATTAGTTCCAGCTGGGTCTAAAAATTTGCATTTCTAACAAGTTCTCAGGTGGTGCTGACTCTACAGGGTCAAAGACCACACTTGGAGAATCCCCGCTGTAAAGATTTTAGCATTGTGCCTTCCATATATTAAATGTACAATAAAAGTTAATTGTTGTTATTGATGTGCTATTATTTAGCAAATGATTATGGCTTACACAGGTTTGGAGTTCACAATCTCTGAAAGGCCCTCAGCATTTCTTTATCATTATGGCTTAGGGCACCTCTTCTTCATTATGACACACCACAGGAGGAAAGGAGTGGTTGGGCAGCAAGACCAGAGACAGGAAACCCCATGAGGGGGCTATGACCTCCTAAAGAGAAATAATGGTGACCTGGACTAGGTTCATGGCAGCAGAGATGGGGAAAAGACAGATTTGAGAGAGATATTTCAGAGGCTAAAAACTAAAAAGACTTAGTGCCATGTTGGAACTGATTAGTAAAACAGAGGAAACTGCAAATGATGACTCCAAGTTTTCTTGATTGGGCAACTGAGTGGATCTCTTTGATGACATGAGAGAACTTAGAGGAAGAAGAGTCTCAGGTGGAAGATGAGGAATTCGCCTTCGGACAGGTGGAGTTTAAGATGCCTGGGTGAACATCTATAGAGATGTTCAGCAGATTTTTTTCCCACTAAACAGGAAGATTCAAGGGAACAGAGTAAGGTTTGTTCACCACTATATCCCTGGAGATGCAGTATCTGGTGTGCAGTAGACACACAAAACATATTGTGGGGAAAATGCATAATTATGAAATGATTGAAAATAGAGAATTAAATATGCACTTGGGAATCTTTGAGAAGGCCACTTCCAAGTATCACTTGCTTATGAAATGATTGAAAATAGAGAATTAAATATGCACTTGGGAATCTTTGAGAAGGCCACTTCCAAGTATCACTTGCTAGGAGCAAAAGAGGATTAAAAGAACGTCGCTATTCTAAAAAACTGCTTGTGGCCTTTTGAGAAGGGGAAGCAGAGATCCTTGATCTCCAGCCTAGGAATGAGGTGGCTTGATTGTTACAATTTGTCCTTACTTTACAACTGAAATTCTCATATCAGCTAGTGGATGAGGGGAATGCAAGAACTTAAACTTTGGCTTCAGTAGCTGGGGATCTTTCTCCTAGCAATAAAATGTGGTAAGAAAGATACTACTAATAACACCCCCAAAAGCAGAACACTTAAACTTCACAACAGTTTTCTTTTCACTATTCCTTTGGATCATCACAATACATCTGCAAGGCAGGTGAAGGGCACCACGTGGCAGAGCAATTAGCGAACAGGGCTGGCTCATGTCACACATATGCTCAGTGGAAGAGTTGCATCAGAGCCTCCTAGTCACCTCTGTGCTCTCTCTGTTGAAACTAATGGAGACGAGTAGCCATAGAGCCATACACTCCACTCTCCTAGCAACAACACTAATGAACTAGTACTGCAGAAGTAAATAAAAAAAAAGAATACTGGTGGGTGAAGAATGTGTCTAGCATATGGCAGGTAAATACTCATATCATGCAGATATAGACCCTATTCTGTGGCCCAAGAGGCTTTGGATCAGCTTGATAATGTTAACATCATCTACAATTTGCCAACAAGAGCAGTGACCCTTTCCATTTACATACACATATGCATGTGTATATAATACATACATACATACATAGTGACTGACTGATGTCTTGCAAAGAGTGACCCTCCCAATTTTTCAGGTCTGCCACAGCTAATAAATAGTATCAGAGAATCCCCCTCAACACTCAAATGGAATCACATTTCTTTTCTAGTTCTTCAGCTATAATCAGAAGCAGCCAGCGCAGGCAGGAAGACATGCATTGACATGTTTTGCTTTCAAAGATATATACACCCATTCCACGGGTTATTGTCAGCATGTTGAAATTTTTAGAAAAATACATCCCAGACTGATAAAGTTAACTCTTGCTAGGCAAGACTTTGCATCATTTCTTCTATCTGTTTACTCATATTTCTCTTCTAAAATATAATAATAACTTTCTTTTACCAAGAGTTTATAAAGTGCTACTCCTAGAATTCACCTCCTTTAATCTTTTAACAGCCCCAACAGCCGAGTATTAGCTTCATTTTACAGCTGAGGAAACTCAAATACAGAGAGATTAAGGAACTTGCCTGAGCTCACACAGCAAGTAACTGGTGAAGCCAATTTGCTGTTAACAAAGCCTCTGTTTCTTCCACCAAGCTACACTGTCTCTCTGCATTGAATGATGCTCTGAATGCAAAACCACAAACCCATTTGAACAGGGGCAGTAAGAGCTACACTGGGGAGAAAATATTGCTATTTTCATTGATATTAAAGCAGTTTATCTCAATTTACCCACACTTTTCATTGGAATAGGCACTATTCAATAGAAATGTACTAATATAATTAACAATGAAGAAATAAGATGTACTTCAAGTAATGGAACTCCTTAGAACTTAAAAGATGGGGGATCTCTTCTGGTTCCACAATTAAAGTGGCCTTCTTACCTGGTGAGTGGGTAATGGATAATTTCTCTAGGTGCTGCTAGACAAATTCTGATGTGCTATGAGTCTCAATTGCTAGCATATTAGTTTAGTGGCAGAAGGGAGTATAGACACAGTATACTAACTTGATGAGCAGAAATTGGAGAATTTAGTCTTTAGTCATGTCATAGTTTCTCTTACCCCTGGGAAATGTCAACAATTGTTAAAATAGGATGAAGTGGAGATGTTTAGACAGAAGCAAATAAATTCATAGGAGAATCTTCAGGTCTGCCTTTCCTCCATAACACATTCATAAAACTATTATCAGAAACCATACCAAATTTTCCTTTTTTGATGTTTAATGAGAACTGCAAGAACAAAAAGTAACATAAAACTGTAAATATGATCAACAGTTGGACATAAAAATAAAAACAGAACAACAAACACCTCTGTAACTATTATAAATGGTTGAATGAGCCCCCATATCCCTTAGAATGGGCATTCAGTCTATACAAAGAGCCCCAGTGTGTAACTGAGTTTCCAGACTGCATGAGAAAATAAATTCAAATCTACCTGGAATTAATTCAACCTAAAACTAATAAACCTGTTGGAAAAACATGAAATACTTAATTTGAGGATGATTTTGATTGGAAAGTTTTCTAGCAAACTTGAATTAATATCAACTTTGCCTCTCAAAAAAGTCTCTTCTTTGAAGCAGAATTATAAGAGTTAGATTCAATTCCCTGCTCCCACTTTCTAGCTGTATGATATTAAAAAATTTAATCTCTAGCCCTTTGTTTTCTCATCAGCAAAATGGGGTATTACTTGCTCTACCCATTTCCTTGGTTGCTTTGAGCATCAGTTGAAACAATGCATGTGAAAAGGAGCTATAGCTTCATTCCACTGACAAAACTTTGCTTTTGGAGAAAAACCCGAATAACCAAACTCCAATTGTCAAAAAAAAAAAATGCCCTCATTTGCTGGGCTCAAGAGGCAGTAAACCCTTAAAGAAAAGCTTTCAGTAGAAAAAAAATTGAATAGAAAGAGGAGCAGCATTTAAAGCTGTGAAAGATGGGAGCAAATTGGCTGTCTCGCACAGGATTCTCATTACAGTTTTTAAATGATTAGATCTACATTATTACAAATATATGGTTTATTTTTAAATACATGGTTTAATTACAATCTAGAGCCAATCTTTTACTTTTTCTAGTGAAACAGAGCTATGGTTTTATAATAAAAATTAAAGTGAAACAGGACTTGCCAGAAATTCACTTCAGAGCAATTTTTGCTGTAGTTTATCTATTCTATTAGACAAGGGATACTTTTGGCATTTTTCCCTGACATAATAAATTGTCCATCATTGATATGCTACAGAACCTTTGGTCCAATACTGAGCTGGTGTGAGCTGATTGCTTCTGGATCAATGTTGACTTCCCTGATTCTCTGGTGAAAAGCCATCAAGTTTTGGGAGTGAGAGGTAACTGGGAGCCACTAACTACTATTCCTTAAACAGAAGGATTTTAAAAAGCGTAGGATCAAAGAAATCCTGTCAGGACTCCCTTATCAGAGAATTCAGGGAGCTCTGAGATGGAAGGGCAAGGAAGAGAGGGAAGCGATTTACTTATATACTTTTAAGACTGTTCTCCTGCAAACTTACACCCTTGTATTCATTTAGAACTAGAGGAGCATTCATATGCGCACCCATGCTATTAAAGGGATACACATTCCAATCCAAACACACATGCCCACAGGCACAAGAGCCTACTAAAATAGTAGGGCTGCTGGTACTCTGACATAGCCTACTGTATAATCATGGATTATCATGGACAATCATGGATTTGAATTCATGAAGAAGGGATGACAGTTCCCTTCCCTTGACCCTCACAACAATATGTAGTAGTCCCTATGGACAAGTAAAGCCCTCTGCACAGACACATGCAGGTGAAAAGGAGATGGGAAGGTCATGAGGGCTCCACATTTCTGATATATTTTCTTTTTCCATCATGGACATTTGGAAGCTGGGAAGAGATCAAGCTCTGTGTGCAACAGGAAAGATGAGCAGTGGAGGTGGTGGCAGCTGTGGTAGAAATATAAAAAGTAGACGCTCCAGAGCTGTTGGTGGCATCAGGTATAAGAGTTACAAGTTTACATTGGTAAAGTGCTTCAGACTTCAAAGTGTTTTCACATGTGTGACTCCATCTAATGCTCATTAACAATGCTGTCTTCAATGTACTAGAGAAAGTAATTGAGGCCCAGGGGTAAACTTGTCCATGACCATGCAGTTTACGGGCAGCAGAGTGAGATCTTTAGTCCAAGACTAGTGGCTTTTCCCACTATTCCCTTAGTAAAGTGACAGGTCAATTCTTGGTTAAAAATTCCCACTTAAAATGTCATGTAACTCCATAAAAAATCCTGTGTCTGGAGTGTGTTGAATCCTCTTGTCTCTTCCCTGCATTCTTCTTGCTGCCCAGTGTCACCCTTAGCTATCAATTATGTAGATGCACAAAGGACAAAGAACTCAAATCAGTCTACTTGTTCCACTGACAACTCATTGGTTCAGTAAACTGATGAGGCAATTTATTAGGGATAAATCAGGCAATTTGTTGATTGCCTGCTATGCCATGGTGCAATATGCTGGAAACACACAAATGAATGCAATACAGGCCTTGTCCTTGAGGAACTCTCAATCCAAGTTGGAAAATAGAAGTTATACATGCATATGAGTATATACCATAAGGTATAGGAAGGCAGGAGAGATATGATTCTCAACCCAAGAACTGCTGATAAGTTTATCTTGGAGATAGAGGAGCACTTTGTATTCCTCTAAACTAGAGAGTAGAGGAGGATGCATAAAGAAAAAGACCCAGGGCACGTTTTGGTAAGCAAGAGGGAAGTGGAGGAAGTCTATTTCAAATTGATCCCAATTTTCACAACAAATGTAGGAAGTGACGTCATGGGTAGAGAGGGAAGGTATTTGAGGTTGAGGATGACTGGGGAGGGCCAGGAGGTGCAATGGAAGGTGTGGCAGGAAGTCAATTGTTAGAAAAGTGTGAAGGCCTACTAAGCAGCAGTGAGAGCTCTGCGGACATTAGAGAACATGTTTTTTTGTGTGGAGGAACCTTCCTCAAACAATAGTTGGTAGCTTAGGAGCAGGAGCAATCAAAGCAGGCAGTGGGGTTTTCCAGGTATGGGCACTGGAAAATATATCAAAAGTACTGGGGGTGAGGATGCGGGTGAGGGAGAGGGATAAGTTCAATAGGAGAAGGGTAAGAATAACGTGGAAATAGCTGATTTTGGGCTCCAGGCTCGAGAGAGAGCCAGAGGGGAATCAGCAATTCCTGGTAAACAATGATTTATAAGAAAATTTGCATTGCTCAAAGTGAGACGCTTGAACCACCAAGAGGTATAAACTATGTACAGCATTTAGTACTTGAGCCAATTCTGTCAAGACAAATCTGGAGTCAGAGCAACCTGGGGATTCACACATGGGGAAAATCCACTAGACTGTTGGCAACCTCACCCCATATCCACCCCAGGCCAAAGACCTTGTCTAGCATTTAACTCAAAGAGAGATGGTTTCAGCTGCTGGGGAAATAAAGGTGCTAACTCCCAGGTCAGAGTCAATGGCCTGTATAGGGAGGAGAGGAGGCAGATCACTTGTTCACAGCTCACTAAAGACTCATGTTTTGTCAGGGTTCTTCATTCTCTGTACCTTCCCCACTTTCACATCGTCACCTACTTTTGATTATATCTCACTTTGCCCAACTGTTTCCTTAGAGTTTGTAGCAATGAAAACACTTTAAACAAATTAACAGTCCATTATCTGGTTCTTAGAGAAAGCAGAGCTAGAATAAATCAGGAAACCACCTCTAGAGGTATCTAGATGGGAAATTGAGGAGGGAGGGAGTGGCAGTCAGAAAAGCAAGCAAAGCAGACCAGAGGCCTGGCCTGGGATGGTGAACTGGGCAGGAAGTCCTGTGTTCCGCTTACCTTCCATCTCCATTATTGCTTTATTCATTCTCTGGTTTTGTGAGGATTTTCTAAAGCTTCTGAATCGGGTGCTGGCGATCTTTCAGATAAAGTTAATACAGAATTTTGTAGAGATAAAGTCCCCAGTGAAGGCTGTCACGGCCAAGAGTAGTAACACTTGTCCCTTAAAGCTGAGTGGAAAACAAATCTTCAAGTATGTTCCCCTCCAGGGCTTTGAGTGCTTCAGGTCCTTTGGTCTGAGAACCAAGCAGCTAATCACATCCCTTGATTTACAGACTTAAAAAGACAAGTGTCTTTGTTAGTCCAGTTTCAACCAGTCTCCAGAACCCAAGAGAAGAAAAAGTGAGGGGGTTTTACGGGGGTGGGAGAAGCTCTAGTAAGTGTATTTGCAAGAGGAAACATCTCCCAAAGGCAAAGCTAGGGAGCACAATTAGGGGGAAGGTGCATACCAAGATACAGCAAAGCTAGCTTGCAGTGAGCGCTGCCAGGTAGCTGCTCCAGGGCTCCTAGCCCTTGGGACTCTACTCCAGTAACTATTCTCTCTTTCCCTTCCATCTTCTGGACTGGTTGCTTTCCTTTTGTTTTCAAAACATGCTCTGGAGTGCCTGATACTAACCAATAAAACAAACAACAATGCTTCCTCTGACTGCCTGACTCCCGTTCCCTGTAAGCTACCATACCATCTCTCCATTGCCTCTCCAGAACAAGCTTCATGGTAAACCAGCCAACAGTCACTGCATCCACTTTCTCTCCTTCCACTCTCTCCCACCCCTGACAATCTGGGCCTACCAACTCTTCTTCTTGAGAGTACTCTCTGGAAAGTAACCAGTGACCTCTGTTAAATTTTAATCCCATAGACCTCTGCAGCATTTGTCGTCACCAAACAACCTTTTCCCTTCTGAAACCTCCTCCTTGGCTTTCGCTGTATTATACTATAGGCTCTTCAGTCTTTTGTCCCCTCATCATCCTCTTCACTGGTCCCTTCTACTTGCCCAAAGTCTCTTGTCTCTCTCATGGTGATTTCATCCATTTCCTACAATGTCCACTACCTTTGCTATAAAGATGAGATACCACTCTAATTTATTTCTCAGGTCCCGCCAATTTCCCAAGTCCATGTCCATGCCACTCTTATTGGTCCCTTTAGGAACCAATACCAAAGCTTAGCTCGGTCCCTTATTTATCTCTCACCTGGATAATGACAATAGCCTCTGGAGTTCTGTGTCCAGTCAAACACTGCAGCAATCCATCTAACACTCTGTGACAGTAATAGTCCTAGGTCTGGTCCTATTTTTCTCCTGCTAAAAAACTATAAACTGCTCCATATTACTTTCAAAATAAAACCCACACTCCTTAATCATACATTGAAAGCCCTTCACCATTTAGCTCCCACCTGTCTTTGGAGGCTTATTTTCCACAAAACACCCCTACCTGCCCTACACTTCAAAAATTCCAGTCTCCTTGCTGATACTTAAATCTACCTTGTACTCTCACCACCTGTCTTCCAACCAAGTTCTTTCCTCACCCTTCTCTTCCAGAACTTTCTACCAAGGCTCTATCCAGCCATCAAAGCTCAGCTCAAATCTGACCTTTTCCAAACAGACTTCTCAGATTTATCTGGTTGGAGTTAATGTCTCCCTTCCCATATCACTTAAAAATTTTGGGGGAATAACTCAGCTATAAAGAGCCAAGTTAATTACATCCATTAGTTCATGGGAAAATGTCATCATTAGTTCATGTCTGGCTCCTCATTATTATTATTATTTTTTGAGATGGAGTCTTACTTTTGTCACCCAGGCTGGAATGCAGTGGCACATGTTCTCAGCTCACTGCAACCTCTGCCTCCCGGGTTAAAGCGATTCTCCTGCCTCAGCCTCCTGAGTAGTTGGGATTACAGGCACCTGCCACCATGCCTGGCTAATTTTTGTATTTTTAGTAGAGACAGGGTTTTGCCACATTGACCAGGCTGGTCTTAAACTCCTGACCTCGTGATTCGCCTGCCTTGGCCTCCAAAAGTGCTGAGATTACAGGCGTGAAACACTGTGCCTGTCCTGGCTCCTCATTTTTAAAAGTCATTTTCCTTCATCCACATCCCCATTCTCATTCCTATCCATGTCAGGCATCTTCTTTAATATATTTGGTACAAGTCAGGATATCTAACACCTATCTCTCTCTTTCTCTTTCTCTCTATCTATCTGGTTTTTGAGGTGTGTGTATATTTTAAATTGATGTTGCCGTCTTTGGGTTATAGATCACATTCTATTTCTCATTTTTTCTCAAGAATGTCTTCAAAATCTATATTACTATTTGCACAACTAACTACTTTATTGCTTTAACCCTTATGTAATATTCAAAAGTATGCACTTGCCACATTTTACATGTACGTTTCTCTATGGATAGACATCTAGTTTGCCTCTAATCCCCTACACAAAAAATTCTGTGATAAACGATTCTGTGATAAACATCCCCAGAAGTGTCCCATTGTCAAACCACAGAGAGTTTCTGCAGGATATATACCCAACACTGAGGTTGCTGGGTGTAGGAATGTATGGTTACTGCCAATAAGTGCTGTCAGATTGTAAGCTGTAACACTTTACACTCCCATTAGCAATACATGAAAAATCCTTTTTTGTTCTCATGCTAACACTTTATTATATGACTTTAAACTTTTTGTCAGTCTGATGAGTATAACTTCCTATCTCACTGTTATTTTAATTTGTACATTTCCAAATACTTGCAGGGTTAATCATCTTTTCATAGGCTTGTTAGCCAATGCAGTTTCCCCTTCTGTGGTCTGTACAGAACAAAGCATATTCTGTGAACATATGTTGCCCATTTTAACAATTGTGTCTTCTACCTGTTTACTGTCAATTTACCAGAGTTCCTTGGACATTGTAGATATCAATGCCTTGTCAGTTTTAGACATTGCAAATGCCTTCTCCCAGCCTATCATCTCTCTGTTAGCTTTGTCTATGGTGTCATTCATTGAATTGGAAGTCTTAAAATTGATATAGTAAAATTTATGACTTTCTACCTTATGTCTTGTGGTTTAGGGTCTTATTTAAGAAGTTCTACACTATTTCAGGTTACAGAGAAATTCTCCTACATTTATAGTTTTACCTTTCACATTTAGGTTTGTAATCTATCTAGAGGTCATCTTTGTATGTGATATAGGGTAGCAATCCAACTCTATTTTTCTCCAGATAACAGTGCTTTTCTTTTCCTTTATATTCTTTTCTTTTTCAGGTAATTGAACCAAGAAAATATGATAATATATGCTTAGCATAATGTGGTAAATTGGTGGGACTGCTCATAGCCACAGGTGGAAGCCACCAGCCTGGGAGCTCTGGCCACTTTAGGTTCTTCCTGGATATCCTAAGGGTCAAAGAGATCAATAGCTCCATACATCTATAATCCATTTACAGCTTGTAATGTGACACTCTGGTTTGGAAGCTCTGTCACATGATGAGCCACCCTTTCGAATACCAATCAATCCATCCTTCCCTTGATGTAAAATTGCTTTATCTTTTCATCTGTTTCTGAGCTCTTTATTCTATTAATTGGTTTACTGGTCTTTTACTATGCAGTCCTACTTCTTATTATTATTTCTTTGCAGCATTTCTCAAATTGTAGAGGGGCAAGTCTGTCAACTATTTCTTCAAATATCAATTTAAATATTCATATACATTTATTCCTCTATCTACATTTTAGAATAAGTTTTTGAAGTTCCTTAAAATATCCTGCTGATATTTTCATTAGAATGGTATTGAATATGGCTAGGGATGGTGGCTCATGCCTATAATCCTAGTACTTTGGGAAGCTGTGGTGGGCGGATCCCTTGAGGTCAGAAGTTTGAGACTGGCCTGGCCAACATGGTGAAACCTCGTCTCTACTAAAAATACAAAAATTTGTTTGGCATGGTGGCAGGTGCCTGTAATCCCAGCTACTCAGGAGGCTGAAGTAGGAGAATCATTTGAACCTGGGAAAGGTTTCAGTGAGCCAAGATTGCATCACTGCACTCCAGCATGGGCAATAAAGTGAGACTCTGTCTCAAAAAAAAAAAAAAAAAAAAAAGGAAAACCTCTCTAAAAAAAAAAAAAAAAAAAGAATGGCATTGAATTTGCAGATTTGGGAAAAATTCACATCTTTAAAATAAGTCATCTTGTTCATCACCATTGTATATCCCACTATTTATTTAGGATCTATTACATCTGTTTGTAGAATTTAAAATTTGTATCTATAAAATGTTCAATATACTTTTCTCAGGTAAATTACTAACAAAAAAGGTATGTTACAGGTTTTCTTTTCTGTTGTTATTGTAAATGGTAATTTTACATCTAGAACTTTGCATTTCTATTATTATATTCAGAGTGTGCTTTTTGGACTAGAATTCTGTGTCTAAGGGCCTATTTCCCAAATTAGGATTGGAGCATCTAAATACAGGCCTTTGTTGTGTTCACCTTTCTTTCCACTGCTGTGCTTTGCCAACTTAAGTGCTCACTCAGTATTGGTTGAACTGAATGAAGAGTGCTGTGAAGTACTTCAGAACGCTTTGAAAATCACTGTTTTTGCAATTTTCTGACAAAAATGCCATGCGACTCCCATTTAAAAATAAATTAACCATAGTACTTCAAAATAAATATTGGAGGAAACAGAGGGGAGAGGAAAAACAGATTACTAACTATAGTTTTCAAATTTTGAATGATGCTAGTGTTTTCTACAATCCCAAAATTAACTTATGAAAAATGGAGGGGGAAGGATCTCTGAAACTGACTAGAAACAGAAAGAAATGGAGTTAATTTTGCTGGGTAATAACTGGGTGGGGGCATATGGGAGATTTTGGGGTGAAGATAATGTTCTGTATCTTGGATCTGGTTGGTGGGTACTTGGGTATGTTAACTTTGCGCTGCACGCTTATGATTTGGGCCCCTGTATATATCATATAATTTAGAAATTATAAAAAATGTAAAATGAGACATTATAGCAGATTCACAATTAATAGAAATGTATATACAACACTTAACATAGTACCAGACACATCATAATAATAATACCTAGAACTTACTCTAACTCAGGTCTATGCTAAGCATCTCATAAAGATGGTACCATAGAATGCTCAGAAAAGCTTACCAAGTAGGTACTGTTATCATCACCATTTTATGTATGAGGGAAATGAGGCAAAGAGAAGTTAAATAACTATTCACAATCATACAGTTGGAAAATGGTAGAAATACCATTCAAACCCAGTCAGTCTGACTGCAGATTGTGTACTTTTAATCACTATGCTTAAGTGGCATCTAGTAAATAGTGCTATGATGATTCATTTATTATATATGTTACCTTATAGATTATTCACATATAATAAATATATATAAATAATATATAAAAATACGAAATACATATATAGAACACTAAACAAAAAGTGTCCTGACTGAGCTGTTTTCAGAGTAGCATAGCTTGGTGAGGAGTGCTCTATTGCAACTTAGCTGCCATCATTTCTAAGGAGCTCAACCTGGAAGCTCTGGAGAAGAATATGGTTCTACCTCTTGGTCTTATGTTTGTTCTAATGGTTTGTTCTATCTCCTTTCCAAAATGATGGGTCAAAATAGAATCCATTTTAAAAAACCTTTTATTTTGGAATAATATTAGATTTATAGAAAAGTTCAAAAATAGCAGAAGTTCCAGTATACCCCTAACCTCATCACCTGGTTTTACTAGTGTTAACATCTTGTGTAACTGTTGTACATTCATCCAAACTAAGAAATTAACATTGGTATGATACTATTAACATAACTCCATATTTTATTCAGATTTCACCAGTTTTTTTTTAAGAGACATGCCACTATGTTGCCCACGCTGCTTTCAAAGTCCTGGCTTCAAGTGAGACTCCTGCCTCAACTTCCTGAGTTGCTGGGATTACAGGTGCAAGCCACTGTGCTTGGCATATTTTACCAGTTTTTATACAAATGTACTTTTTCTGTTCCAGAATCCAAACTAGGATACCTAATCACATTTAATAAAATGCACTGAAATTTTTTTTATCCCCTTTTAGCCATTTTTAAGTATATAGTTCTGTGGCATTAAGTACGTTTACATTGTTGTACAACCATCTCCACCATCCATTGCTAGATCTTTTTCATCTACTCCAACTGAAACTAGTAAAATAAATTTTCACAACAACAAAGAAAACCTGTAGTCCAAAGTAGCTGGAGCTCAGAGAAACACCACCACACAACTAACTACTAAGTTGTAACAAGACCAGACAGAATATGTAGAAAACATCTATTATGAGTTAGTGGTAAACCCTCTTAATAAATAAATCTTTGGCAATAATAAGCTAAGCAACCTATTTGAGTAACATCTATAGCCTGAACAAGAAGCTGCAACTGGTTTTTAGAAGAGACAATTCTGTGAAAACAATTCAAAAGTAAACAAATCACCAGGAAGAACAAAAGGACTATACTCCTGTTTTCAGATAAGAACCTAAACGTGGTCGCTTGACACACTCTCGGGCAGTTGCCTAGCAATGTGCACAGTGCATGAATGACTGATCAGACAGACCCAGTCTAGATGTCTTTGGTGGCCCTCTCAAACCCACCAGTGCACCACCTCATGTATTCTGCACCGTGAAGCAACTGTCAGAAGACTGCACAGTCATGCAGCTGGTTCTGAGAAAAATCTCATAGCATATAAAGAGCTCATATAGCTACTGTTGCAAATATTTGGCAAAATAAAGAAGCAAGAAGAGAAACAGAAATTCCATTTGACCCAGCAATCCCATTACTGGGTATGTACCCAAAGAACTATAAATCGTTCTACTATAAAGACACATGCACATGTACATTCATTGCAGCCCTGTGTACAATAGCAAAGACCTGGAACCAACCCAAATGCCCATCAATGATAGATTGGACAAAGAAAAAAATGTGGTACATATACACCATGGAATACTACACAGCCATAAAAAACTATGAGTTCGTGTCCTTTGTACGGACTTGGATGAATCTGGAAACCATCATTCTCAGCAAACTGACACAAGAACAGAAAGCCAAACACCGTATGTTCTCACTCACAGGTGGGTGTTGAACAACGAGAACACGTGGACTCAGGGAGAGGAGCATCACACACTGGAGACAGTTGGCGGGGATAGGGGAGAGACAGCAGGGGGTGGGGAGGGATAGCATGGGGAGAAATGCCAGATATAGCATGCACTTAAAGTAAAACAAATAAATTTAAAAAAAATAATTTTAAAATGTAAATAGAAAAAAAAAAGAAGGAAGAAGTTTCCCTAGATTAGAAACATGCTAGATACTCTCAATCAGTTCTTCTCAACTGTCTTGTGTCTACAAATCACTTAGGAATCCTTTTAAAATGCAGGTTCTGATTCAGAAGCTCAAGGGTGAGACTCAAGGTTCTGCTCTTCTCACAAGCTCCCAGGTGAGGCTGATGCTACTAAAGTGACTTCACATTGAACAGCAAGGCTATAAACTAGTAGTTCTTAACTTGGCTGCATCTTGGAATCACCTAGGAGATTTGGGTCCCATTTCCAGAGAGTCTGATTTAATTAGTTGGTTTAGGGTATGTTATGAACTGAATTGTGTTCCCTTCAAATTCATATGTTGAAGTCTGCCCTGACATGTGACTGTACTGGAGATAAGGCCCTTGAGGTGATTAAGGTTAAATGAAGTCATAAGAGTGGCACCTTGATCCAACAGAACTGGTGCCCTTATAAGGAGAGGAAGAGATACCAGAGTTCTCTCTTGCCACATGAGGGCACAGCAAGAATATGGCCACCCAGGAGGAAAGACCTCACCGGAACCTGATCACATTGGCCCCTAATCTTGGACTTCCAGCTTCTGGAATTGTGAGAAAATAAATTTCTGTTGTTTAAGCTGCCTAGTCTATGGTATTTTCTTATGACAGTTCAATCTGACTAAGATAAGGCATGGGCTGGACATTGGGGTTTTTGAAAGCTCTCCAAGTGATTGTAATGTGCAGCCTCTTGTGAATCTCTGCTCTAAATAGTAGTTAAACTGAATGCAATGTCAAAGGTGTATCACTCATATACCCATGATTCACTCATACACAAAAGCTACAGAATATGCTTGGTGAAACATTAACCCAACTCACCAGTTAATTATAGGACAGACATGAACAACTTCCTATTCAAACAACTTAGTCATATTCATCAAGGACGTGAGTGCCTTACCCAAAACCTGGATCAGCTTATGCGATGTTTATAAAATGACAGTGGTAACATCTACTCTTTTAGTTCTCTTCAGGAGAAATACTGTGGACAATGTTATGATTTGTATTTTCTTAACCAAGGCATATGATCCTTTTTTCTGAGTGGGCATATGGGAAATCCTATGAAGAATGAACCCTTCAGATATGTTCACCAACATTTTTTTCTTCATTCACAGGAGAATGATAAGAGAGCTGTCAGACACTCTTTTCTGATCACATCAAGCAAGGATGGGCTGCCATAAAATGTTATTTAGTGTTCACTTTTAAGCAGCATGCTCAGAGGTGGAGTTCTTGAAATCAACATTGAGTTTCGTCAGAGAAAAATAGATCTAATTTGAAAGACTTTTATAGCAAAATCAAAGAATTAGGAAGAAAAAACATAGTCTTTTGTTGGTCATCTACTGTGTACTATTGGCCACTAATCATAAAAACATTCCACTGTGAGCTCAGTTTGCTTAGGCTCTGCTTCTCCTTGGCTGACCAATAATAGTGCAATTCCTCATGTCTTAGGACCAGGGCACCTGGAAACACACACCTAAGCACTTGACCTGCTGACCAACTGATCTACAGTATCACCCCTCATCATAGAACTTTCACTGGGTTGCTCTAAAGATTAAGTGAGAATCTTCAATGGAAAAGTGCTTTAGAAAGGGATTCAGTACTAGGTGAACATGATCATAGCAGATGATTAGGTCATGAGAATGTTTGAGGATGCTGAAGTGGTTGGAATGAGTAAGCTTTAGGTTGGTTCAACTGTCCTAACCACCACTTCTTTCCCACATGCAGAAAATCTAGAAATGATAATGAAAATATCTAATAATTTACTAGGGTTCACTCTTTCGCTTATTAGCTCCAGGGACTCATCCAAAAAAGAGCCAGATCAGGGGGCCACAGGGCTAGGCTTGACCCAAGGAAAAGAGATGTCTGTTTTCAGACACCATTCAGATGTTGCCTCTACATTAACAGAGTCTAAACAGATACTCCTGAGGGACCAGTCATGTGTTAAAAATACAGGTCTTCACAAATTTTCTCCCAAACATCAACTTGGCAGAAGTAGTGTTTTCTGCTTTAACTGGTGAGAGATAAGTTTGCTGGGGGCAAAATCACAGAGGAAAATACTTCATCAGTACATGTGACAAGACAAACTCTTTCACGAACTTTCCCACCTAACTTAAAATAAGTAGATTATTTTAACAGAAGGGTGCATGTATGTGTGCACACAAACAAACAGATCAATCTGATAACATTCCCAATGCCTTTATCCAAGAAGTCTCCTTCACCACTCTGCATTTTGATTCTCCTTCCCTTCAGATGCTTCCAACGGAAGGCTCACGCTATTGAGATATTTTTGTTATTAATTAGCTCAATTAAATGGTGCACTGAGCAAGGAAGCACCATGTTATTGTCAGCATTTGCAGGAATCACATGGAAGGAACTGCAGGTCTAGTAGGTAAGGCTGAAAAACTGAATATGCTTAAACCTCCCATGTACTCATCCAAAGCTGTGGCCTATTGGCCAGTATCTTAGCATTTAGCAAAGCAAAAGCTGTAGATTGCTGAGCCTGGAGGGAAAGTGGTAATCTGCCCAACCCACACTGAGATGATGGAGGATTGCCTTTCAAATAAGCTTTTGTGGTCATCTGCACTTGAGCCACCTCGAAAGAGGGCACAGACTCCATATTTTGATATGCAGGTGGCATTAGTGAGCAAGCCTTACACCCTGTCCTCAAAGGGTGCACATTTTAGCAGAGGAAACAATGACTTTGGCTACTGTCAGTGTGGATCCAGTGTAGGTCCCAGTGACCTGGAAGAAGGAATTCAAACTCTACGGCCTAATATAGTTCTGAGATGCAACTCAAATGCATTCTGAATTTCTTAGCAAG
>NW_016107504.1:1899291-1905164 GCF_001604975.1 Cebus imitator
CCAATGAGTGAGAACATGCGGTGTTTGATCTTCTGCTCTTCTGTCAGTTTGCTGAGAATGATGGTTTCCAGGCTCATCCATGTCCCTACAAAGGACACAAACTCATCGTTTTTGATGGCTGCATAATATTCCATGGTGTATATGTGGGCACATAACTTAACCTATCTGTGTCTGTTTTATTATCTTCAACATGGGATTAACAATAGCACCTACTTGGGAGGGTTGTTATAAGGATTACATAAGGTAATCCATTCATATCCGTTAAAGTTCTTGGCTTCAAGCAACAAGAAGTCAACTCTGCATATATTAAGCCAAAAGGGATATACTGTAAAGAGCAGGAGTGGTCAAACTTTATGGTAAGAGTTCAATGGTAAATATTTTAGGCTTTGTGGGCCATACTCTCTCTGTTACAACTACTTAGCTCTATCATTGTAGCACAAAAGCAGCCAGAGGTAGTAAGTAAACAAATGGATGTGGCTGTGTTCTAATAAAACTTTATTTAGAAAAAGAAGTGATGGGTCAGATTTATGGTTTGCCAATCTATGAAACAGAGAATCTGAGAACAGATGAAAAGGTGAAGGAGACTTTGGAGGCTAGATAGCAGGAGCAATCTGACCAGGATATCATAATCATAGCTACTGACTACTACTGTGATTGAATTCTGGCTCATCATCTTAGCTTCAGTTCCCCCAAAGAGAAAGTGTCCTATTAGTTTAGTCTAGGACCTATAACCACTTCCTAGCTACACAGGGACAAGGAAGGGAAGTATCTGAACTCCTTTGGCTTCCACAGTGAGAGGTAGGCCCTGACTCACATCAAGACTCACACAATGAGGGATTCTTTTCAACTAGCAAAGGCATTTGCCTGCTGAGTGATTAAAAAATGACAAATATTCACCATACCTCTTGAAGTTCTTGGCATAGGGCCTTGCATATGGAAACCTCTTGGTGATAATGTTGATGATACTTATTATTACTATTAGAGCACTACTACAATTCCTGATCCATGTGGACACTCAATAGGTTCTAGTCCGTTCCTCTGTTCCTCCCTTTTTCCCTTTCCCTTGTGGACTTTCCCACAACTCACTTCCCACCCCTCACTATTGAGAGGCAGCATGGCAGAGTGCTCACCGGCATAGATTCTGGAGACTGCTCAGGTTTAAATCCTTGCCCTGAATCTTCCTAGCCTCTGACCCTGGGCAAGCTGCTTTATCTCTGTTTCCTGTTTATAAAATGGAACGATGATAATGAAAGCATTTGTTTCACAGAGACAATGATGAGGATTAACAGCATCAATTGATATAAAGTACTTAGAACAATGCCTAGTGTATAAGTGTTTACTATTATTATTCTCTCTCTTCTCATAAGCTTCCTACTTTCATTGTTTCAACTCCCCAATCTGTGTCTCCTATCTGATTATTCCCCCTAGCTTTATCCCCACATTTTCCCGTGTCCTCAGACCATTTCTGTTGGGATGCTGGGCTGTCATCTGAACCAGTTAATAATTACCCTTCCCCTACCACCCCAAACTTGAGACCTCAAAGTTGCTATTGTTTCTCTTCACTCCCTTCATCCACTATTGATCATTGAGATCTGCTTATGCTTCCTTTGAAATATCATTTACATCTGTCCTCTCTTGTAAATGGTTACATAACATTTGCATTTTAGACATGAGGTTTTGAAATAGCCTATCAACTTGTTTCCCTGCTTCTACTTTTTGTTCCCCGTCCCCCAATGCCACCAATTCATTTTGCACACAATGACCTTATTCGTCTTCCTAAAATATTAGACTATGTACCACGAAGCTACTCAAAAGCCTTCTGTGCCTTTCTCCACCCAGAGAAACTTAAACTGGGGTACAAGAATGGGCTTCAGGAAGTCCATAGCTCACTCCTCTCCCTGAAAATAACTGTATGAAAATGTTAAGCATCTGTGCATAAATTTCTGAGGAGAGGACATATAGCTTTCATCAGATTCTTAAAGGGGTCTGTGGCCCCCAAAATGTTTAACAAATGCTCTAAAGCAGTGGTATCCTGAGTAGGAGTACAGGTACCCCAGGGGAAGTACAAGATGGTTTTCTGGGGTATGAGAAGAAACTATCAGAACTTTTTTGTTCATCTTATTACATCATCCTCTATAACTTTTGTGTATGTTTTATAATGTACTAATATATTTGTATAAATATACAGTTTATGAATAACTATACATATATTGAGGTTGTGCTGTTTTTCTGATATGGTGTATGATCAAAAAGGTTTTGAGAATACTGCTGCAAAAGATCAAATTCCTTTGCTTTTCACTCTGTAGTCTGAAGCTATTTTTTCTACCTTGACTCTTTTATGTGAACTTTCACATACGGAATGGGCTCATTCCCACCTATGGACTTTGGTTTATGTGCTTCTCTTTGCACAGACTGCTGTCTTCCTTCTTCACTGTATATTAAAATGGTAACTGTTTTTCAAGGCTCGAGGACAAATCTCATCTCCATCAAGAAGCTGGTTCTGACTGACCCACCTGCTACACCACTACAAAACTCTGTCCGAAGCACTCCTTACATTACCTAAGAAGATGGTTCTCAGATGTATATGCTGCGTGTTTTATTATTGACATATCTTCTACAACTAAAAAGCAAGCTCATTAAAAGAAGACATATTCTCTATAGCAGGGGTTCCCAACCCTGGGGCCTGTATCAGTCCGCCTGTTAGGAACTGGGCTGCACAGCAAGCGGTAAGCAGCAGGTGAGTGAGTGAAGCTTCATCTGTATTTACAGCAGCTTCCCATTGCTGGAATTACTGCCTGAGCTCCACCTCCTGTCATATCAGCAGCAGCATTAGATTCTCATAGGACCGCAAACCCTGTTGTGAACTGAGCATGCAAGGGATCTAGGTTACATGCTCCTTGTGAGAATCTAATGCCTGATGATCTCTCACTGTCTCCCACCAACCCCACATGGAACCATCTAGTTGCAGGAAAAGAAACTCAGGACTCTCATTGATTCTACATTATGGTAAGTTGTGTAATTATTTCATTATATATTACAATGTAATAATAATAATACAAATGAAGCACACAATAAATGAAATGCATTTGAATCATCCTGAAACCACCCCATCCCTGGTCTGTGGAAAAACTGTCTTCCACGAAACTGGTCTCTGGTGCCAAAAAGGTTGGAGATTGCTGCTCTATAGGACCTAGTACAGTGCTGGAAGAAGTGCTTAGTGGAGACTTCCTGAATAAACTGCTTGGGATACAACAGGATATAGAGTCCTCTAATGTTTCTACCAATTACAAGGCTGTTGACTGGCAAATGAGGAAACTGATATGAAGCAGGGAATCTTTATTGCTGATGATCTGGAAACCAGGTGTCAAGGAGTAAAAAGCTTGAGCAAACAAAATCCTGTCCAGTCACCCCAGAAAGCTTTATACTTCTAGTCCATTTCCCCAAGGGTTCTAATTTTTGTTGAGACTAATTTGATTAATGTATTTGAGGGGTGAAGTATTAATGACTGATAATGTATTTAATGTGTGTCCCAATCTCAGATAATGACAGCACTCAGAGATCTTCATTGTGGTGAATAATGATTGTCAGTGTAGGTACTAACAGGATTGGCTGGGGAGGTCTGCACTTCGGGTTTCCTCATGTCCTTCACATCCACCACAAAAATGAATAGGGAGAAAAGGGAAAACGGAGTGTCAGGATTTTTTGTCTAACCACACAAAGAGGTGAAATGCCTGTCCAATATAAGAGTAAGCACTAGAGCTCCTGTTCTCTCCATTCTTTTCCAGCGCTATCTGCCTTCCACAACATCCACCTCCTCCCTTTCAGAAGCCTGCAGTAGTATAATATGCAAACCATGATTAAAATGTCTTTGATTGCAAAGTTCAAGGTAGGATGCAGTGAAGTGACATGAAAGACATGGAGCTTGAAATACTTCAAAATCCAAATAACTCTAATCTGAAGCTAGCTTTATTGCAATGGATCAACACCCCTCAGGCCATGGAACTATGAAAATGAAACTCCAGGAACACAGTATGTCATCCCAGTCCCTTCTCTGTTCCACAGGAAGTCTGAAGGATCAGAGAAAAAAAAAACAAAAACAAAAACAGCTGGCCAAGCTGGGAAACCATAAATTTCTAAACAATTTCCAATTAGTTTTAATGTAGCTGTTCGCTATAGAGTACTGCCTTTTTCAAGTCTTTTGGGTGGTGGTAAAGGAGCTCTGAAAGCTGGAGGCAAATATTAAGACCCTCGAGGGAAGATCCTAGATGGCCGTTTAGGAACAGCTCGGAGTTGCAGCTCCCAGAGAAAGCACAGAGGGCGAGTGGACGCTGCATTTTTATTGCCCACGGAACAGGAGATTTCCAGGCGGAGGTGCCCCACGGGTCACCAGCATGGCTGTTGGGGCCGGCGCGGCTGCTTTGCCCCATGGGGCTGCTTTGTCAGCGCCCCGGCCAGCACCCCGGCCAGCGCCCCGGCCAGCAGTTCTCCATGCAAAATACACTGGTCTGGGTGCCCTTTTGGCTGGTGATTGGATACCCGGGAAGTTGCCCATTCATCTGATTAAAGAGGGGACTGAACAGGGAGCCAGGCCAGGAGATTCCTGGGCAAAAAAAAAAGCACCACGAATCTCAGCGCCACAGCGGCGCAGTGAGTTGCCGCACGGGAAATCAAACAGATCCTGGCGCCATTTCAACAGGCGACTGGTATAGAGTCGGCTATTCAACTCAAAAAAGAAAAAAAAGGCTCAGAGGCAGGGAGCCAGGTGATCAGGCTCGGTCCCACCCCAACAAAAGAACAGCAATCAGAAACTCTCTGGATTGAAAGTTTCACAGCAAGCACAGCTGAACCAGGGACAGTCCAGCTCTGTGGGGGAGAGGCGTCCGCCATTACCAATGCCATTGCTGAGGCAGCCTGCCGTTGCCAAGGCAACCCGCCATTGCTGACGCTGCCTGTCCTTTCCAAGGCAATCCGCCGTTGCCAGGGCAACCTGCCATTACAGAGAGAGTCCGCCAATACAGAGGTGGGCCACCATTGCCGAGGCAGTTCTAACTACACACATATAAACAAGACTGCAGGGAAGTTCACACGGCAGCTGGGCGGAGCCCACAGCAGCTCAGCAAAGCCTCTGTAGGCAGACTGTGACCAGGCTGCCTCCTTGCTGGGCAGGGCAGCCCTGAGAAAAAAAAAGGCAGCAGCACAACGGAAACTCATAAATAAAGCCCTAACTCCCTGGGACAGAGCGCCTGGGAACAAAAAGCGGTTTATGAGTTCTGCTGCAGCAGACCTAAACGTACCTGCCCAGCAGCTCTGAATGGACAATGGAGCTCACAGCTCAGCATTTGAGCTCCTATAAAGGACAGACTGTCTCCTCAAGCAGCTCCCTGACTCCTGTATATCCAAAGAGTAACCTCATAAAGGAGAGATCAGACTGACATTTGGCAGGTATCCTTCTGGGACAAAGATAGCAGAAGAAGAAACTGGTAGAAACACTGACTGTTCTGTAGCTGCTGCAGGCAATCCCCAGGCAAGCAGGGCCTAGAGTGGACCTCAGCAGTCCTACAGCAGAGGGGCCAGGCTTTTAGAAGGAAAACTAAGAAACAGAAATAACTTCATCATCAACAAACAGAACGTCCACCCAGAGACCCAATCTGAAAGTCAGCAATCTGAAAGTCAGCAACTACAAAGACGACAGGTAGATAAATCCATAAAGATGGGAAGAAACCAGTGCAAAAAGGATAAAAACACCCAAAACCAGAACACCTCTCCTCCTACAAGGGATCACAACTCCTCACCAGCAAGGGAACAAGGTTGGATGGAGAACGAGTGTGATGAAATGACAGAATCAGACTTCAGAAGGTGGGTAGTAAGAAACT
>NW_016107504.1:1910504-1920819 GCF_001604975.1 Cebus imitator
TACCTATCCCAATTCCTTTTGGCTAAAGTCTATGAAATAATTAATTCCAGCCCCCTTGTCATCACTTAGATGATCTGGAGAAGTTCGTGGACATCGATGACAAGGCTGTCAACCTCTCCCTAAAGCGCCATTCCTTTGTGTGCATAGACTCCCCTTCAAATCTGCTCAATCTCGGGAGGACAGGGCCCTTTGTCTCGAAAATCCCTCCCTCCACAATACAATCAGGGCTTAAGTGACTCCCTGGGCCTGTAGAACCAGTCACAATGCCCCATACTTCCTGCCCTGAGAACCCAGAATTCTGGGAGCCCAGAATTCCTGACCGTGCAGATAAATGAATTATACACTTGGCCAGAGATTAAGCCTGGTCCTTTGTACAGCAACCTCTGAGGTCTGGGGGAAGATTTGACCTGTCAGGATCTGTGTTCATTCTGCCTTGATGAGAGGCAGAGCAAAGAGGTCCTGGTTGTACAATCCCACACCCTGGGGTGTGATAATCAGCAAATTGCAGACAAGGAATTGGCTATTGCCTGATTCTCATTGTCCGGGGCCCAGGCTGAACTGTTCAGTGGCTGGCAGTCTGTTTTTTTGACTCCAGATGTGAACCTATCTCTTGCCAGGCAAACCTAGAAATAAAAGCTTTCTGAGCAGAGGTGCTAGCCAGAAAGGGGTCACAGAGGAGTTCCAAGGGGACAAATGCACAAAGCTAAGTCTAACTCAGAATCTCACATGGGGACTGAGGCAGGAGGAATCTGGGTCTAAACTTTGTTTCCTTGGCTTTAAACCCAAAGATTTAGGTATAGATGGGAGAATGAAAACATCTTTTGAACAGGAAAAACACAAAAATTGCTATCAATCAAACTGATTCCCTAATACATCAATCAAACAGATTCCCTAATATGTCAACCAAGTAGCCTGCACATGTGAGTCACTTGAAACCAGACATCATCAGATTTCCAGAGACTTTTGCAAGCCATATGTCAGCTGCCTGTTGTCTGATCGTCTTGGCTAACTCCTCATCTCTCTCTCACATCTCTGCCCAAATGTCTCTTCCTCAGAGAGGCCTAAACTGTTTCCCCAGTCTACATCAGATCCCCTTGTTATAATCTCTAATCATATATGTTAACTTCTTTTATAGTACTTATCAAAATTTTAAATTATTAATATTTGCTCATCTGTTCAACAAATTTTTATTATACATTTACTGGCTCTGTAGAAACAACAGTGAATGAAACAGACAGAACTCTCTACCCTTAAGTAGCTTACATTATAGTAGGAGAGATAGATAAACGAAAGTAATGTTACATAGCAAATAAAGGCCAAAACAAATTTTCGTGCCAAATATATTTTGCAACAAGTTTTATGCTGGTCAATATATATTCTACAATGTATGGTTATAACGAATTATGTTTTTCTCTCTTTTTCTACTTGCCTTTTATAAAAGTTTTGTTTTTAATTGACACATAATAATTGTGCATATTTATGGGGTACAGTGTGATGTTTCAATCATGTATACATTATTTAATGATCAAATTAGGGTACTTAGCATATCCATCACTTCCAACACTTGTCATTTCTTTGTGGTGGGAGCATTCAAAATCCTTTTATTCTAGCTTTTTTGAAATATGCAATACACTATTGTTAACCATAGTCACCCTACTATGCAATAGAACACAAGAACTTATCCTCCTATCTAACTGTAATTTTATACCCATTGACCAATCTCTCTCCTTCTCCCCTTCTCCCTACTCTTCCTAGACTCTGGTAATTATTATTTTACTTTCTATTTATACAAGATCAACTTATTTAGATCCCACATATGAGTGAGATCATGTGGTATTTACCCTTCTGTGCTTGGCTTATTTCACTTAACTCTAGGTTCATCCACATCACCGTAAACACCAGGATTTCATTCTTTTTTATGGCTGAATAGTACTCCATTGTGTATACATACCACATTTAAAAAATTCATTTAACCTTTGATGGACAATTAAATTGATTCTATATCTTGGGTATTATAAATAGTGCTGCAACAAACATGGAACTGTGAATATATCTCTTCAACATACTGATTTCATTTCCCTTAGATATACACCCAGTAGTAAGATTGTAATAAACAAGTCCTCCATCAAAGAAAAGCTCTGGACCTGATAGTGTCACTGCTGAGTTCTACCATTTAAAGAATTAACCAATTCTTTTCAAAGGATTTCAAAAAGTTAAAATGGGAGGAATTCTTCCAAACTGTTCCTATAAGGCCCATATTACCCTGATATCAAAACCGGACAATGCCACAATAAAAAATAAAACTACAGTCCAACATTCCTGACTGACATACATGCAAAAATCCTCAGCAAAATACTAGCAAACAACATCCAATAGCACATAAAAGGATCATTCACCATGATCAAGTGGGATTCTTCCCAGGCATGTAAGAGTAATTAAACATACACAAATAAATCAATGTGATACATCACATTAATAGAATGATGGATAAAACCATGTGATCATATCAATATATGCACAAAAAGCGTTTGATAACATCCATTCATAATAAAAACCTTGAACAAGTTAGGTATAGAAGGAATGTACCTCAACACAATAAAGGCCATGTATGACAAATCCACGGCTAGCATAATACTGAATGCAGAAAAGTTGAAAACTTTCCCTTTAAAATCTGGAGCAAGACAAGGATGCCCACTTGTGATTACCACTTCTTTTCAACATACTACTGGAACTCTTGGTTAGAGCAATTCAGCAAGAGAAAGAAACAAAGAGCATCCAATTGGAAAGGAGGAAGTCAAATTATTCCTATTTGCAAGTAAAATGATTTTATATAAAGAAAACTTTATAGACTCCACTAAAAAATCTCTGATAACTAATAAATGAATTAAGTAAAGTTGTAGGATACAAAATCTATCTTTTTTTCTTATTCAGATAAATTTGATCATAACCCATAATAACAAAGTAGTCATCAACAAAGGAAATACTCATTTTTATAGATACTTCCACTGTCTGTTAAATCAACAAAACATGGTCACACTGCATTATGTTTATACCTTAATATATTTACCTCTCTGAATTGTGATTGTTAATCTCCTGGTCTTCTTCTAGCACCAGGTAAGGAGCTGCTTCAGGGCAGGAACTATGTCTTACTCATCTTTGTACCCATACAACCCTGTTAGGTGTTTAAGAAATATTTGTTGAAATGAGAATCCTAGAGCCCTGTGTAGGTACTGACACCACTTGGTGATTTGCATGTAAAAGCCCAGGAACTAAGTAAGAATAGAGGATGCATCCAGCCCAGTGGAGTTCAAGACAGGATGGAACAGACCCACAAACCCTAGTTCTTTCCTAAGTGGAGTGGGCACTGTCTGATTTACAAGGCTTTGGGAGTTTTATCCCAGGATTTGTGGGTTTTTATGGGCTGCATCTGTCAGATAGCCCATTAATTTATTAATACATTAGTTAGAGATTACAGTTAATCTTTCATTTAATGGAAACTCTTGGAGAATAGACTGTGAAAGTTTACAGAATTGTTTGGTTCATTGAGGCCTAAGGGGAAAACTTTTATTGATGAAAATCTTTCTAAATTGTCAGAGGCAACCTTCCTGCTTCACAAGGTACAGTCAAGTGGAGATGACAGAAAATCTTTCTTTGCTATTTGAGAACTAGTTGTATCTCCAAGTTATTTTCCAGTAGATCATTTTCCATTGTCTGAGACTATAGGTATCAGAGGTATAAGTGAGAGACTAAATGACTAAGGATCCCTGAACACTACCTGGAGGCTCCTTTTTTACAAGCTTATATCTCTGATTTTTCCTTAGGTCATTTTTCTATTGTATATGATTCCTCCTAAAAGAGGAATGCCACAAACATTCCAGATAGCCAAGTTTCTAGCCTATCAAGATTTTACTGAGCATGTCGGTGGCATATCTGTAATCCTATTGGGCCCACTTAATTTAGGGGAAATTACTTTCATTCTACAATCTTCCATAACGTGGCAGAAACAGGGTTTCAACAAAAGCATTCCTAGACAGTTGCAGTTGACATCAGGGGATTCTTGTAGTTCACCTTGAATCAATACATTCTTAGTCCCAAACAACTTGACAGGTTGGTTTGCTAAAATGCAGTCTAGGAAAGAAAAAGTGAAAATCAATCAATTGTACATGTTAAATACACATTAATTTGAGGCTAGAATGTTCATTTTATATAGCTCACACACTTCTCTAAATCTTGCATCAATAGACGTGGTAATATCAGTAGGCACATGACAAGATTCTGGCGGCTGGGGGGGAGATGGGAGTCAGTGAGGAGAGAAGAAGTCAGGTTTGGATACACCATTAGCGGGGAAAAGCATTTTGTTTACTTAACCTTATCTGGGCAAATCCTAAATTCTTAACTATAGTTATCTTAAAAAAGTAACTATGGAAAACGGTGCCTCAGGGGAAGAAAGCAAACTCTGCCCAAGTTTTGTGTAAACTCTTCTCTAGATCTGCCAGGAAAGCTTTCCAAAAGTTGGAAGCCTTAAGAAGGCTCTACCCCTCTTGAGAGCACACTTATAAAGAATTCCCACTGTTAGTTTTGCTGATTGCTCAAGCCACTCTGAGTCCCACAGGGAAAAAGAAAAAGGAAAGGCATCCTCGAATGGAAGGCGGGGCTATTTCCTGAAGAGAGCTGTCTCCAAAGTTCTGCTCTGACAGCCTGCTGTTTGAATTGGACCAAGGAGAGGGGCTACATTATCTGGAAGAGTCTGTTTTAGTGCTCCACACTTTAGTAACTCTAAAAAGTAAAGCAGCACTTCTCGAAGGGAAGGTCAGGATGACCTTGGGGGCTAAAGGAGATGTTTCAATACAGGGACTTAGTGGCAAAATATACTTTTCCCTTGCCTGTGCAAGGTCCGCCACAAACAATACAGCATTCGGAGGCTCCTTTTTCCTCCTCATTCTTCTCTTTTCTTTCCCCTAATTTTGTTCAGAGCCAAGTTCTGTATCTCCCCTGAATCTATTTTTCAGTCCTCTCTTGTCACTGGTTCTGCCAACCTCACCATGTTAACAAACTCTGACTCTGCTTGCCCATGTTCATTATTCACACTTCCACCTAATGATCTAGCAGCCAGCACATTTGGACTCTCTTTCAACTCTAAGCTCTTATGGCAATAATCAACCATGGCCAAAATGCCTGTGCTATAACAACATATACCTTCATATGACTTACAAAATTAAGTTAAATGACCAAGGCTTCATAGAAAATTAGGTATCTTCAGCATTAGAGATACAGCTGCCATGAAGTCATCATAAGGCAGGAAGAGGGAGGAGTGGGGCATTTCTTCAAGAGGTGGTATGTAAAGTATACTAGCCAGGGAGACAGGAGACCTAGTCTCAGCTCTACATCAACTTTCTGTGATCATAAGTGAGTCCCTTCTTTTCTGGATCTCAGTTTCCTTATTTGTAAAAAGAAGAATTATGTAGTGAAATCAGAGCTTTTGCTAATTGTTTTGTTTTTATTTTATTTTACATTAGCAAGACACTGGTTTTCCATTCCCAGTTTCATTCTAAAATAAATTTATTCAGGTAAAGCTGAAAACAACCCTCAAGAAAATCATTTATTAAGATAATAAATGCTACATATAACAAGAGTTATGCACATTTTGACTTGGATTTGGGCTTAAATGATGGGCTTAAATGTTTTTTACTGGCTCTAGCATCCTGAATCAATGAAATAATAACTAACACTTTACAGCATTTATTATGTGTCAGGCAAGCACCAGTGTTCTAAGCACTTTATGTATATTAAATAATGTAATCTTCACACAACCTTATGAGGTAGGAACCTATTTTATAGATGAGGCAACTGAGATATAGAGGGGCTAGGAACTTGCCTAAGGTCACACACCTTAAGAGTCAGAGCCAGGATTTGAACTTAGGCAGACTGAATCTAGAAGACACACGTTTTAACAGTAATACCAGTACTTTTCAAAGTGTGGTTCCTGGACCAGAAGCATCAGCATCACTTGGGAGCTTGTTAAAAATGCAAATTCTCAGGTACTCACCCCAAGACCTATTGAATCATAAACTCTGGAAGTAAAGTCTAATAATCTTTGCTTTACAAGCCCAGCAGGTGATTCATATTTGACTATCTTTTTCAAACTTGAGTGTATGCTAGACTATACTGCACTGTAGTACACTATACTGAACCGATGGCAGCAAGTGTGGAATGAGAGGAAAGTAACTTGGATGTCAAATTGACATACAGTAAAGATTTATGCAAAGTTGAAGAAACATGAATACATCTAATAGCAGGAAGGAGGGAGCCAGTTCAAGATTTCGGAAACAGAAGAGGGGAAGAAAGTGGACTAGTTGGGAGGGTCCAAAGGACAATGAGGATGGTTATCTCTCAAAGAACTGGAAAGAGCAAAGAAAGACAGACCCAGGGAAGAAGTTGAGGGTTTTAATTTTTTGCCCATATAGCAAAACACGAGTAATACCTTTTAGTGATAGTAGAGGGGAACTGGCTGGGTTTTGAGGAAAGAGATAGTTGATTCAAACGAACTTTGCTGTGAGCCACAACATTGACATGGGTGAAATAATATTTACTTGTAGTGCTTAAGTTAGAGTAGCAGCTAGAGATTATGATGTTCCAGTGAACCAAGCCTAGTGATTATTAGGGTTTTGTAGCAGTCATGCTTGGATCTCCTGCTTCAGGGAGCACATTTTATCCATGCGCTTAGTTGCTGACCCCTTGAGTCCATCACTGCACTCGCTCCAAGGCCACATTTCCAATGAACATTTCCTAGCTAATGACTGTGCATGGTAAGAATGCTAAGGTAGATCCATTTCTGTGAGACAAAAAATTCCTCTGATCACTGATTCTGGCTTGAGAACTCTATTTACCTGGCTGAAACTTTCTTAGAACTGTGCTCCAAACTGAGATTCTGCTTGTCCAATCCTCTTTCCTTCCTTCCCTCTTCCACAGAGGTTGGATCTGCACTGTGGTCTGATAGTCCTACCTCCTCTGGCTCCCTTCCTTTGTTTCTCTCAAAGGCACTTCTTCCAGTAGATCTCTTGAATATTTAATACCATCTTGGAAGCTGCTCTACAGAGGTGTCAAACTAATAAAGAGTTCTTCCCCAATCATACTTTGCTGTATGAGTGAAGACGTTGACTCTGGAACTATTTCAGGGTTGGATAATTTGTGGTTAACGGTAATATATGAGTAATGAAGTAAAGAAGGATAGAAGTGAAGGATAAGATACTTTTGATTTTTAATAGTCAAAAGGTTTTTGATTCCATGTGAAAATAGGGAAGGGAATGGCAACAAGATTAAGAAAGAAGAATGTTTGTCAGAAGTTGAAGGGGCTGATGTTGGCAGTCAGACTTTCCTTTTTATGAGTGTACACTTATAATGCTCTTCAGGAGGGACATCCCCCAAGCTAAAAATACCTCTGGGAAAAATAACATTTTAGGAGCCAATAGCTTAAAGGAGATGATATGCAAAACCAAAGACAGCTTATTAGGGATGAACCGTGGGATCTGACTAAAAGAGGAGCTGAGATGATATTAAGAAAACAAACTTTTACAACTTTACCTTTTACCCTTTGGCTCTGGTAGAGAGGATACTCACACCCTCTTTTCTGTCAAATAAAGTGGATGTCTTACCCACCTCTTCCTAGACCCCAGGATATGGCAAAAGACAAGCCAGTCCTGTAATGAAAACTAGAGGTATAAGTCACATAGCTAAATAGTGAGTCTTCCAGTGGAAACTGGGGGATCAGGTCTTTCTTACTAATGACTTCAGAAGAGCTGAGCTGCCACAACACATTGAAATTTAGTTTACTTAAAGGATTATGAGTAACCAATTGCAAAAACAAGATTGGAATCTTTAAGACACAATAAATAGTTAAAAGGGAAAAAAAAAGGAGAGAAGGTAAACTACCCAAATACAACTTGATCCTTAGTGGGAATGTTCAGCAGCAGGGGAAACTTTAGGATATAAACACATGTTCTAAACAGAGACACTGAAAATTTGTTTAGAAACAGACGCATCTGAAAATTAAATGATACTGTCATTAACTACAATTATATTCCACTCATGAGGGTCCATTTGTAGTAATTACAGTATTTAATAAATAATAACGGCATTTCTCACTTTAGAAATCACTTAACATTGCAAACCTACAGAATTATTTAGGTCATAAATGACAACTTAAAGAACTGGTAACCAAGACTCTTAGGCTCCTGTTGCTGCCTATGACTGGAATAGCAGGATTCTCTCCTCTCTATGGAAACTGTGAGGGTTAAACCCTTAGATATTACCTGAGAGTGATATCAATGATAGTACACTTAATAAACACAATTTTGAAATAACAATAGTCCCTACTGAGGGCATAGGCCCTAAGTAGGAAGAGTAAATTATTAGGTAGAGAACAACACATTAACAGAGGCAAACACCTAGAAATTTGCGCATTATAATAATGGAAGCTGGATTTGTTAATCAGCACTGCACATTCCAGCAGATCCTGATGAGCAGCTCCCCCTTCAGTCAGACCCCACAGGTCATCCCATTGTTTAAATTAATGGGCTCCTATTTCTTTCTTTTAATCAGGTGGCACTAGACATAGATGCCTGGAAAACATGTAAGTCTAACTCATGGGAAAATCCACCAAATAATCTATTTAGATGAGCTCACCCCACAAATCAATAGTTTCTCATAGTTTAATAGCCAGGCCTGTCTAGTCCCAATTGTCCAGGGAAGCAGACACCATTTCCAGTAAACTTAAAAGTGATGATAATCGTGCACCAAACATCTAATGTACAAGTACCACCTGGTGGGCTCGAGGCAGTGTCTTGTGGTATTCCCTCTGAGTTAAGAGGCAGGGATCGAGGAGGATCCAAGATGGCTGAATAGGAACAGCTCCAGAGTGCAGTTCCCAGAAACAACAACACAGAGGGTGAGTTATCACCACATTTCCAAACGAGTTTTCACCGCCCACAGACCAGGAAATTCCCGGGCCAAAAAGCACCACGAGTTTCCAGCACAGCTGCTTCAGCCAGTGCCACGGGTTGGTACACAGAAACTCAAATCAATCTGGGTGGCTGTTTCAACTGGCACCTGGAACGCCTGGGAGACAGAGCCGCCCATTAAACTGAAAGGGAGGGGGCTGAGACAGAGAACCAGATGATCTGGCTCAGTGGATACCACCCACACAAAACAGGCAATGTGAAATGCTCTGGATTGAGAGTTTTGCAGCAAGGGCAGCTGGACCTGGGATGGTTCAGCTCGGTGGGGGGAAGGGCATCTGCCACTACCTAGGCAGTCTGCCAATACCGAGGCAGTTCTAACTGCCTCAAGGAAGTTCACACAGCAGCTGGGCAGAGCCCACGCAGCTCAGCACCACCTCTGCTGGCAGACTGTGACTAGACTATCTCCGTGTGGGGTAGGGTGTCTCTGAAAAAAGGCAGCAGCACGTCAGGAACTTATAAATAAAGCCCGACCTTCCTAGGACAGAGCACCTGGGAAAAGAGGCTGTTATTAGTTCCACTGCAGCAGAGTGGCATGTACATGCCCAGCAGCTCTGCATGGAACAACAGAGCTCCCAACACAGCACTTGAGCTCCTATAAAGGACAGTCTGTCTCCTCAAGCAGCCCCCTGACCCCTGTATGCCCAAAGAGACACTCATAAAGGAGAGCTCAGGCTGACATCTGGTGGGTACCTTCTGGGACGAAGATAACAAAAGAAGAAACCGGCAACAACCCTTACTGTTCTGCAGCCCCCGCAGGTGATCCCCAGGCAAGCAGGGTCTGGAGTGGACCTCCAGCAATCCTGCAAAAGAGGGGCCTGTTAGAAGGAAAACTAAGAAACAGAAAGAAATAACTTCAACATCAACAAAAAGGAGGTCCACTCAGAGACCCCATCGGAAAGTCACCAACTACAAAGACCACAGGTAGATAAAGCCACAAAGATGGGAAGAAACCAGCACAAAAAGGATGAAAACACCAAAAACCAGAACACCTCTCCTCCTTCAAGGGATCACAACTCCTCACTAGCTAAGGAACAAAGCTGGATGGAGGATGAATCTAATGAATTGACAGAAACAGACTTCAGAGGTGGGTAATAACTCAGAGCTAAAAGAACATGTGCTAACTCAATGCAAAGAAACTAAGAACCTTGAAAAAAGGTTAGATGAAATGCTAACTAGAATAAACAGCTTAGAGAAGAATGTAAACGACTTGATGGAGCTGAAAAACACATCACGAGAACTTCATGAAGCATACACAAGTTTCAATAGCTGAATCGACCAAGCAGAAGAAAGGATATCAG
>NW_016107504.1:1920894-1924363 GCF_001604975.1 Cebus imitator
GATATCAGAGATTGAAGATCAACTCAATGAAATAAAATGAGAAGGCAAGAATAGAGAAAAAAGAGTGAAAATAAATGAACAAAACCTCCAAGAAATATGGGATTTGTGAAAAGATCTAATTTACCTTTGATATGTGTACCTGAATATAACAGAGAGAATGAATTCAAGCAGGAAAACACTCTTCAGGATATTATCCAGGAGAACTTCCCCAACCTAGCAAGGCAGGCCAATATTCAAGTCCAGGAAATACAGAGAACACCTCAAAGATATTCCTCAAAAAGCAACCCCAAGGTACATAATCATCAGATTCACCAGGATTGAAATGAAGGAAAAAATGCTAAGGGCAGCCAGAGAGAAAAGTCGGGTTACCCAGAAAGGGAAGCCCATCACACTCACAGTGGATCTCTTGGCAGAAATCCTACAAGCCAGAAGAGAGTAGGGGCCAATATTCAACATCCTTAAAGAAAAGAACTTTCAAACTAGAATTTCATATCCAGCCAAACTAAGCGTCATAAGCGAAGGAGAAATAAAATCCTTTACAGAGAAGCAATTGCTGAGAGATTTCGTCACCACCAGGCCTGCCTTACAAGAGCTTCTGAAGGAAACACTAAACAAGGAAAGGAAAACCAGTACCAGCCACTCCAAAAATGTACCAAATGGTAAAGAGCATCAACACAATGAAGAAACTGTGTCAACTAATGGGCAAAACAACCAGCTAGCATCAAAATGGCAGGATCAAATTCACACATAAAAATATTAAGATTAAATGTAAATGGGCTAAATGCCCCAATCAAAAGACACAGACTGGCAAATTGGATAAAAAGTCAAGACCCATCGATGTGCTGTATTCAGGAAACCCACCTCATGTGCAAGGACATACATAGACTAAAAACAAAGGGATGGAGGAAGATTTATCAACCAAATGGAGAGCAAAAAAAAGCAGGAGTTGCAATCCTAGTCTCTGATAATATGGACTTTAAACCAACAAAGATCAAAAGAGACAAAGAAGGGCATTACATAATGATAAAAGGATCAATGCAACAAGAAGAGCAAACGATCCTAAATATATATGCACCCAATACAGGAGCACCAAGATACATAAAGCAAGTTCTTAATGACCTACAAAGAGACTTAGACTACCACACAATAATAGTGGGAGACTTTAACTCTCCACTGTCAATAATAGATCAACGAGACAGAAAATTAACAAGGATATCCAGGACTTGAATTTAGATCTGGACCAAGCAGACCTAATAAATATCTACAGAAATCTCCACGCCAAATCCGCAGAATATACATTCTTCTCAGCATCACATTGCACCTACTGTAAAATGGACCACATTATTAGAAGTAAATGACTCCTCAGCAAATGCAAAAGAACTGAAATTATAACAAACAGTCTTTCAGACCACAGGGCAACCAAATTAGAACTCAGAATTAAGAAACTAACTCAGAACTGCAAAACTTGATGGAAACTGAACAACCGGCTGCCGAACGTCAACTAGATAAACAATGAAATGAAGGCAGAAATAAAGATGTTTTCTGAAACCAACGAGAATGAAGACACAACATACGAGAATCTCTGGGACACATTTAAAGCAGTGTGTAGAGGGAAATTTAGCAATAAATGCCCACATGAGAAGCTAGCAGTAGCAATAAATGCCCACATGAGAAGCTAGGAAAGATCTAAAATTCACACTGTATCATCAAAATTGAATGAGCTATAGGAGCAAGATCAAAAAAACTCAAAAACTAGCAGAAGACAAGAAATAACTAAGATCAGAGCAGAACTGAAGGAGATAGAGACACAAAATCCCTTCAAAAAAATCAATAAATCAAGGAGCTGATTTTTTGAAAAGATCAACAAAATAGACAGACTGCTAGCCAGATTAATATAGAAGAAAAGGGAGAAGAATCAAATAGATGCAATATCAAATGATAAAGGGGACATCACCACCAATTCCACAGAAATAAAAACTAAAATCAGAGATTACTACAAACAACTCTAGGCACATAAACCAGTGCATATAAACCTGGAAGAAATGGATAAATTCCTAGATACTTGCACCCCTCCAAGCCTAAACCAGGAAAAAGTCAAAACCTTGAACAGACCAATAAAAAGGGCTGAAGTTGAGGCAGCAATTAATAGCCTACCAACCAAAAAAGTCCAGGTCCAGACGGCTTCATAGCCGAATTCTACCAGACGTACAAAGAGGAGCTGGTACCATTCCTTCTGAAACTATTCCAAACAATACAAAAAGAGGGAATCCTTCCCAAATCATTTTATGGGGCCAACATCATCCTGATACCAAAACCCGGCAGAGACTCAGCAAGAAAAGAAAACTTCAGGCCAATATCCATGATGAACATAGATGCAAAAATTGTCAATAAAATACTGGCAAACCGATTGCAACAGCACATCAAAAAGTTTATCCACCATGATCAAGTAGGCTTCATCCCGGAGATGCAAGGCTGGTTCAACATATGCAAGTCTATAAATGTAATCTACCATATAAACAGAACCAAAGACAAAAAACACATTATTATCTCAATAGATGCAGAGAAGGCCTTCTACAAAATTCAACAGCCCTTTATGCCAAAAACTCTCAAAAAACTACGTATTGAAGGAACATATTTCAAAACAATAAAAGCTATTTATGACAAACCTACAGCCAATACCATACTGAATGGGCAAAAACTGGAAGCATTCCCTTTGAAATCTGGCACTCGACAAGGATGCCCTCTCTCACCACTCCTATTCAATATAGTATTGGAAGTTCTAGCCAGAGCAATTAGGCAAGAAAAAAAAAATAAAGAGTATTCAATTAGGAAAGGAAGAAGTCAAATTGTCTCTATTTGCAGATAACATGATTATATATTTAGAAGACCCTATCATCTCAGCCCAAAATTTCCTTAAGATGATAAGCAACTTCAACAAAGTCTCAGGATACAAAATCAATGTGCAGAAATCACAAGCATTCTTACACACAAATAACAGACTAACAGCCAAATCATTAGCAAACTCCCATTCACAATTTCTACAAAGAGAATAAAATACCTAGGAATACAATTAACAAAGGATGTAAAGGACCTCCTCAAGAACTACAAACCACTGCTCAAAGAAATAATAGAGGACACAAACAGATGGAGAAACATTCAATGCTCATGGTTAGGAAGAATCAATATTGTGAAAATGGCCATACTGACCAAAGTAATTTATTGATTCAACACTATCCCCATCAAGCTACCAATGACCCTCTTCATATAACTGGAAAAAACCACCTTAAACTTCATATGGAACCACAAAAGAGCCCATATAGCCAAGACAATCCTAAGCAAAAAGAACAAAGCCAGAGGCATCACACTACCTGACTTCAAACTATACTACAAGGCTACAGTAATCAAAACAGCATGGTATTGGTACCAAAACAGAGATATAGACCAATGGAACAGAACAGAGGCCTTGGAG
>NW_016107504.1:1925638-1947658 GCF_001604975.1 Cebus imitator
AAAAAAAAAAAAAAAAAAAAAAGAGGCTGGGATCTAGTCCCACTTTTTTCCACCAACTGACTGTGTAACCATGGACAATTCCCCGTTATTCTTTAAGCCTTAGTATATTCATCTATAAAATAAAAGGATTAGAGTTGAGTGCTCTCTAAGGTCTCTTTCACCTTTAGGGCTGTATGTATTTAATTGTGTTTTTATTTCTTACAAATTGATCCCACCAGCAAAGATTAGAGAGGCAAAATAACTTTAATTTTAAATGTTGTAACTTAAATGCCCTAGTTGCTTGATGCTAGCTGCCTAAAATGCTGTGTAAAGAATTGTGAGGCTAGGTCCACACTCAGCAGGAAAGAATGTCAAAGACAAATGAATAGGTAAGAAATACAACTTTTGTGCAATGGATTTACCATTGCAGATATAGATACTATCATTTGGTAACTGAATTATATTAATTAGTAGCCTCCCTTCTAACCAGTTTAAGAAGCTAGAGTTTAGTATTTTTTTTTTCAGATACACTAAAACCAATCATGAGTGTTGTATTCTCTCTAAAATCTATGATAGAAAAGTCTTGACTAGATAAGAAATGCTTATAATTACTTAGTTATACTACTACTAATATTTAATAATAATACTACTTATTATTTTCTACATTATTACAATTATAAATTTGAAAGCAGAAAAATCAAGCCCAGAAACAGCATCTATCTACAGGTCCAAAGCTGATTTTCAACTCAATGAGTTGTATAATGAGGACCTGTCCCTGTTTTTTAAAGTCAGGCAGGTTAATAAGTCTGTGTCATTAATGCTATGGGATATAGATCAACAAACTATTAAATGGAAAAGAAACATTTCACAAATTAAGTGAATGATATGCTTTGACTATGAGTTCCCACCCAAATCTCATCTTGTAGCTCCCGTATTGTGGGAGGGACCCAGTGGGAGACAACTGAATCATGGCGGCAGGTCTTTCCCATGCTGTTCTTGTGATAGTAAGTCTCACAAGATCTGATGGTTTCAAAAACAGGAGTTTCCCTGCACAAGCTTTGTCTTTCTCTTGTCTGATGCCATGTGAGATGTGCCTTTCACCTTCTGCCATAATTGTGTGGCCTCCCCAGCTACGTGGAACTGCAAATCCAATAAACCTCTTTCTTTTGTAAATTGCCCAGTCTTGGGTATGTCTTTATCAGCAGCGTGAAAATGGACTAATACAGTAAATAAGCTCTTTTTTGTATAAAAATGGTTTAGTGTAGGATGATTGAAGTTGATTCTTTGCAATCTGCTATGTATGTCTTAGAATGTCCTACAACGATACTGTTTTCCTAGTTTAACATAATGTAGCTAAAAGCATATTAACAGTTTTCAGACAAAAGAAAAGGAAAACTAGTTAAATGGGTTGCCACCCCTTTCCACTTTTAGTGGAATGAATAGGTACTCAGGAGTTGTGCATTTTGAAAACCTCAAGGCATCTAGAACATTTTATTGTATCCTACCTTCCACATTGTAGAAAAAGGATTCCCGCTAAGCAGTATTTTTCAACAACTTATTTAAACTTTCCCAAATTAGAAGACATCATTAGCACAGACAATGGCCTTCTTCAAGGAGCTGGCCAACACGATTGCTAATCTAAAATTTAGCATTGTGCCATCCTCTATGGTAGCCACTAGTTGCACATAGCTATTAAATTTGATTTAATAAAACAAAATGAAAATTCAGTTTCTCAGCCGCATTAGCCACATTTTAAATGCTCAATCGCTACATATGCCTAGAGGCTACTGTATTGGACATCATAAATGTAGAATATTTCCTTATTGCAGAAAGGTCTTTTGGATGCTACTGCCCCAGTAACTATAAGTATTATACCTGGTCTGGGTAGGGGTTCCAAGATGGTTTAGAGCAAGCTACCATGAAGTCCCATCACTGGGAGAAGTCTCAAAAATGGAATTCATCACTGTCATTTTATAGATGAGGAAAATGAGGCTCAGAAAAGGTCAGTTAGCTAATTTCTAGTACACTTGGAACCAGAATCCACCTAGAATCCTGCTTCTGTGGCCCCTGCTCATTCCATGATCCTGGTTAGATACATAGAGCATTTTCCTAGTTACTCTAGTATCCCACGGTCACCTCTCACCAGTATCAGTAGCTCTAAACCAGTAGCCAGATGTTTTCATCATCTTCCACAACACACTTGTATTTCAGAGAGAAAATATTAGGAGGACACTGGATCAGGAGGAGGTAAGGGAGGAGTATATAATTATGCAAGTAAATACCTAGTTCCAGAATTAAGAGTAAACATTCCATCTGGTCTATAAATATTTAACCAAAGTCATACATCTGGGCCCCAAGGACGCAGGTTTGTTCTTGGCATTTACAATTAAAATGGATTAATCCTGTGACATAATGTTAATACTAACCTTTCTTAAGTATAAACATGTCCCAGGACACTCTGCAGTGAGTGCAAATGTATAGGAACACATTAGTCACTGGATAACCAACTCTTGGCAAAAACACAATAGTTATATTCTTACAGCATGTGGCATTGCATCAGGAAGGGGTTTGTTGGGCCCTGTTTTCCATGGGTAAGGGAAATGGTCTTGTTTACAAGGCTGGCGAGGCTGTCTTCTGGAGGCTCAGCCGCTGGTCTCATTTGGATGCGTCCAAGGCTGGATTCAAAATTCCTCATGGCAGTTCTAAGATGGTATATTTTCTTTGGCTGCCATTCCTTCCACTACTCTGATCCGGGGGCTAATCTAAGCCACTGGGGCTACAGAGATGATTACGCCCTAGTTCACTGTCCTCCCATTGCTTCTTAGGGTTGACCTTTGAGTTCTTGCATTAACAAGAAGAGTGGGTTCTCTCAACCTTAGTCTGTCTTTGTGAGGTCCTTTCATCTCTCTCTTTTGGATTCATTCCTCCACCAAAACAGTCATGGCTCCTCCTTCCTGAGAGTATTGGAGGGACTTAATGTGTTATTTCTGTTTATATATAGAAACAACAATCTGAAGAGGGAACATTTAAATCAAATACATTAATTACTAATGGTGGAAATTCAGGCATAAGTGAAAAAACTGGGTGTAATTTTTTTAAAAAATGCATTTTGAAGAAGGAGAGTTCTGCTGTACTCTGTCAATCTCACCACCTCATGACCATCCATGCAAGGCTGACTCTGTCTGAGGTTGTCTGGCTGTCTTACACAGTGTGAGGCAAATAAATATAAAAGCAAAGATTCCAGGAGAAAGAAATTATATCTTTCCCAGTTGCTTCAAAAGAGACCAGTAGGGCCAATCACGGATTGGTGGTTAAGATGTCTATTTGCCCCTACTAATTCATAGTTGATGGGCATTGCAGGATTCCAAGTTTAAATACAACTTTGTCTTTTCAAAGCCTCTGTCTCTTAAGGTCATCAGTTGTCCTACATTTCATTTGATTATTTTTTAAAAAATAAACTCTCATCAAAAACCTTTCTTTAGACCAATAGAAGATATTGGAATCTACATTTCATAAATATTAAGATATATTCAGTAACTATTTGTTTAAAAGCATGGGTGAGTGATTGCAGTCAATGTTTACTAAGTCCAGGATAATTCATGAGACCACTACAACCATCATGAATGACAGAGTCTGGCTGTAAACAAGGTTCAGTGAACAGAAGTAGTTCTACCACCTAATATCAAGCTGAAGTGACTAATCTAAGTCAGGGAATAAATCTATAGAAGAAGAAAAATAAAATCCTGATGATGAGGTCCTCAAATGAGATTCCTGTGCTCCACTTATTAGACCAGTGATTCTCAGTTTTAGCTGTACATTAGAATCATCCAGATTCCACCCAGAGATTCCAGTTTAATTGATGGACTTAGGCACTGGTGTTTTTAAAAAGTTTCCCAGGGGATACCAATGTGCAGTTAGGGTTGAAAACTTTTGTCCTAGAGCACAAGGTTCTGCTCAAAGGTGTCATTTACTTGAGGCATTGAGAATAGCTTAGGACAGAAGGTTCCCTTCAGCATCTTCCTGTGTGATTTTTAAAAATACAGATTCTTGGCTGGGCACGGTGGCTCACGCCTGTAATCTCAGCACTATGGGAGGCTAAGGCAGGCAGATCATCTGAGGTCAGGAGTTCGAGAGCAGCCTGGCCAACATGGGGAAACCTCATCTTTACTAAAAATACAAAAATTAGCTGAGCGTGTTGGTGGATGCCTGTAGTCCCAGCTACTCAGGAGGTTGAGGCAGAAGAATTGCTTGAACATGCGAGGCAGAGGTTGAAGTGAGCCGAGATCACACCATTGCACTCCAGCTTGGGCGACAGAGTGAGACTCCATCTCAAAAACAAACAAACAAACAAAACAAACAGATTCCTGTACTCTACCCCCATAGTTACAAATTAGAATTTTTAGGAATTGGTCCCAGGAATCCACAATTTTACAAGCTCCTCACATAATTCTTATGAAGCCAGCCTGGGGGGTCCTGATCAGAAGAAATGCATTTGGTAACTACTGAATTAAGTCATCTGTATGTCAACAATTGTGCACAGCAGTGGCTCTCAACGTTTGTTGCTCAAATGCCTGAATGCCTGAATCTCACTTCCAGATAATTTACTTTAATTAGTTTGGGGGTAGATTCCAGGTATCAATATTTTTAAATAGCTCCCAATAATTCTGTGTGCAATTGGGTTTAGGAACCACTGGCTTGGTGCAAGTATGGATAAAAAGTAGCCCATTTGCTGACCCTCTGTATTTTCCTATCCATGGTAGACATCAATAATTAATCCCTATAGTGCCCATATGTGGTCTCATAATTCTTCTCACTATATTGTCCTAGGCAGTCACTCACATGCATTGAGTGGGCATACAACTACTATTTGCTACCTTAATCTTCGATCCAGTCTGGCAGAAAGTTAATGACTTCCAGAGAGTCCTTCCTGGTTTTTGTTTCTAGGGATAGTAAGAAAATGTCAAGATTATTGTCTGCTAGGACACTGTTTTGAAGTAGGAAAAGGTGAAAGCCAGAAGTGGGTGCAATAGAGAGATCCGTCATCTAGCTACTTCTACTGCCCAGGGAAGCACTTTCAGTCCCAGCTTCGGTTACAAGTAGAAAGCCTTATGCAGAGTAACTTATCTACTGTATATATATTGGGTTAACAGAGGGCCTCTGTAAGACGGCCTAACACCAAGTGTACAGAAAAGGCCAAACATGAAGGGAGTTCACTTAATATTTACCCCAAATCCCTGATGGGATCCTCTATTTTCTTGTTTGTACATCCCAATCTACTTTCCATAAACATTCTTCCTTATTGAAGGCTGTCTTATCATAGGACTAATACCCAGTGCACTGAACCTTTGTCCCAGGCCATGGAATGCAGGAGAGCACTTCAGCTTAAGAACTAAACTTGCCTCTTGCTGTGCTGCTTCCTGCCTTTGAGGAGAAGAGCCAAGTGAGCCAGAAGTTTCAGTAGTTTCTTCTGTGGTTGATAATTAATGTGGTATGTGAGGAAAGCAGAAAGAACATAGTTTTTTTCTTCTAAAAAAAAGGGCTTCTTTCCCTTGGGGCTGTTGTTTCAACAAGTGCAGAACAAAGAACTGCAGGGAGACAGGGTTTTTACCTCTTGGTAACCTACAAAGAAGCATCTTTAAAGGCAACACATTGTAATTTTAATAGAACTGGAGAGGTAAGTGCGCATTAACCATGCCAAGGATCTGGAAGTCTGCCAATGAGGAAAACTGAGAGACAAGCAGCCTGGAATTAAGGGAAAGAGCAAGGGCTTTGGAGGTAGAATATGTTGAATGAGTCTACCACTTACTACCTGTGTGACACTGAGCAAATTACTTAACCTCAGTTTTCTTCTCTACAAAATAGGGGATTATAATAGTATCTTCCTAATAGGCTAGATGAAAGAATTAAATTAGGTAATATCTTTCTATAAAGCCTCTTAGATCAGTATCTGACAAACAAACAGTAACAATCAATGGTAGTTGATATTATTATTTGAGAGGTCACTATACTTCTTTGACATCCCATTTAAAATCCATATTAGCCTCCTTGAAAAGATGACTCCTAGACGTTCAGCATCAGAATGACCTGGGGGGGGGGGCTTGTTAAAATGCAGATTCTGGGTCTAAAGAATTATAATTGGGTTTGGGTTTGCAAATCAGGCATTTAAGCAAACATTCTGGGGAATTCTGCTTCACATTTAAGTTTAAGAAACACTAATCTATATAATAGGGCCAATTATATCCAGATTTTTGTCTCAGAAAAAATAAGACGAATTTATATGGGGAAAATTGTGTATAAGTACTTGAGGCAAATGACACTATAGGTCTTCTAAGGGGTATTACATAAGATTATTTAGATGACAGAAAGGAAATGGAGTGAAACTCAAATTTTGGGTTTGGGAAAATCCTGAAACAAAGGGAATTTCCCCTGCCTTCATTACTTCCCTCTTTATCTACAAGTGGCATAAGAATAAACAAAGGTGTAGTTTGACTGGATTCCACAAAGATGCCAACATTGTTTTCAACCAATATTTTCAGAGTATACTATGAGGCAAGCACTGGTGATATTGCAGCAGAGAATAATACAGACAAGGTTCCTGACTTCACTACGGTTACATTCTAGTTGAAGGAGAGTGACAGCAAACAATTTAAAAAGTTGTGACTAAAAGACTACTAATTCATTGATTCACTCACCTATTTGCTTTTTTTTCCTGACAAACATGGAACTTATACCTAGAGGAAGACAAAAACTCTAAATAATTACAAGTTATTAAATGCTACAAATAAATGCATGGGACTAAAAAAAAATGCATGGTGCAAAGGGATTATGTGTCTGAGGAAGGCTAGTATCTAGGAAGGCCTAATACAAGGGTAACTTTTACAGTAAGTCATATTCAAGTTGTGAACTGGTGGGTGAGGAAGCCAGTGGATGAAGAAACAGTTGATGAAGAGCATTTCAGGAAGATGAAATAGTGTGTTTAAGGTCCAGAGGGTAAAGAGAACATGGCAATGTTTGAAGATGTCGGAATGGCTGCTGAGGATAAAGAGGGAGATAATGGCACTAGATGAAGGTGGAAGAGAAAGACAGGGCCACCAGATTATGAAGATCTAGAGTGCTATGATGAAGAGTTTGGACTTTATCCTGAGGGAAGTGAAAACCACTGAAGGGATTTCTAGTCAGGAAAGTGTCAAAATGCAGATGACATACATAAGGAAAAAAACAGAACAAAATGGCACAGTAAATAATAAAGGGCATGATGCGTGACTCAGAATTATACGTAGTATAGAGGTAAAAGTGAGCAGCTAGGGCTGGGGAGGGCATCATTGGAGGCAGACATAAGCTGGATCTGATAATTGGGAGAGATGTGGGTTTGGTGAGGTGGTTTACTTTGAATGGAGGAAAATACATGAGTGCAGAGGATAGCTTAAAGTGAACCTGGCTTAAAATGAACCTTGGGAAGATGGCACATGAGGGAACCACTCTTCTTTTTCCTTGGTGGAAATATCTGTTTCGCTGCTATTTTGATGTTGGAAGACGGTGATGACACAATTTCAGAAAATCACTTTGTGTGATAGGGAAATAGATGAAAGAGCAGACACGAGAGTCACAATAGCAGGCAAACTGAAGGAAAATACTAAAGGAAGAAAGGAGCTAGTAATGCTTAAATCTTCTGTTTTACAAAAGACAAAAACAAAACAAAACAAAACAAAACACTGTAGGTGTTCCTCGGTCCTGAAATATAAAGGTATTGAGGCAACCCTTGTCCAAGTACACATTTTTAGGTGAAAAGAGATAATAATGAAAATAGCCTGAAAGCTTCATAAAGACATGCCCTATATCTATGCTGTTCATTAATGGTAATTTGTTGTATGCTATAAGTAGCATATAATATGTAAGCATAGAATTCTGAAATGGAATATATTTAAGCATTACTATAAATAGCATATAACAATAATTTGCTGAGGGATTTAGCATACTGCCTGGCAAATGGTATGGACTTAATGAATATTGTGCTACTAAGATTAGACCCAGATATTAGTGTTAATCCTATGTTTAGGGCATGTGAAAGCATGAAGAGCCTAGATATCCTATGAGTACAGTGGAAGTAGGGATTTAGGGACAGGATTTGTTGTCATCAACTTGACTCAACCTCTGTATTAGCTTCCTATTGCTGCTGTAACAAATTATCACAAACCAAGGCTTAAAACAAAACAAATCAAATTTATGTATTATCTTTACTATACTTTAGCTCACAAGTCTGAAATGGATGTCACTGGGCTAAAGTCAAGCTGTTGGCAAAGTGGTATTGCTTTTTGGAGGCACTAGGGGCAAATCCATTCCCTTCTATTTTCTAGCTTCTAGAAGCTGCCTGTATTCCTTGACTTGTGGCTTCTTCCTCCATTTTTCAAAGCCAGTACCATCAGGCTAAGTCTTTGTCACCTGACACCATTCTCACACACTGTCTGTCTTCAACTTTCCTCTTCCACTTATAAGCACTCTTGTAATTACATTGGGACCACCCAGATGATCCAGGATAATTTTATCATCTCAAGGTTATTTCATTAGCAACCTTAATTCCATCTGAAACCTTAATTGCCCCTGCTAAATAACATGATATATCTTCAGGTTCTGGGGATTAGAAATGTGGACGTCTTTGGGAAGGGGAAGCATTATTCTGCCTACCTCAAGCTCCAATCCATAAATCTGTTAAACATACTCTACTGGACAGTGCTCCGTTCTTATAAGCCCATAGCTCATAAAGTACTTAACATAGAACATTGACTATATAGTAGAAGCTTTCTTGAATAGCCCTTAGAATAAGTGATTAATTGGTTAAAGTGAGCAATCATATAAAACAATACATACACACATGTACATACAAACACAAAGCATTTTATTTCAACCTAAAACACTCAAAGGTACATTCATTCACCACTCTGGTAATGTGTTGTAAGGCCAAGGCCTTTTCTTTGAGTGTGGGGCCACTCCCTGGGATTTCACAGACTCTTTTTTTGCATAAGTTACATTCCTAATGCATCACATTTGATTTCACCTTTCAGTTTTGTTTTATTTTAAACAACAGGGAAGTTTTCAAAAGCAACTTTTCTTTGTCAAGTCTTTCCAAAGCATTGCACTTAGTTTTCATGAAAACAATAGTTTTCTTTTTATACTCATATTTCACAAATTTACATTAAATTACCTAATTATAATAACAAGTACAACTGCCATAAATGGGTTTGCCAAAAATACAGCTAACTTTCGGTATGTGATCAAGTTGTGTGGAAGCAGAAATATAAGTGTTCACTAGAAGTAACTCACCTGCCCATGATCTTTCATCGTTCCCTGAGCATTGGGCAGTGTGTATTTCAATAGGAAGGAAAAACATCAACTTAATCCATCAAGTAAGTTAAGCAGAGGTCAGTGAGGGGGGTTTTTACTGTTTTTAAAATAGTTCATTTAACAAGGAAGAATCAATAGATACCATAGTCTCAATTTACTCTTATAATCAATTCTTTCTTGAAAGCTCTCCCAAATGTGCATCAGCTAATATTAATAATGACTAATATTTATTTGCTGCTATGTGTTCAGCATTGTGCCAAGCACTTTATAAATATTATTTTATTAATTCTCAAAACAATCATGTAAGGTAGGATGTATTATGCCCATTTTATAGATGAGATAGCTAAGAGTTAGAATTAAGAAATTTGCCAAATGGCACATAGCAAAAGAGATTCAGGCCCAGGTAGTGTAGAGCCTATAACTGTGCCAATACTATGTTGCCAACCATCAGGCATACAAGTCACGAGTCATAGCACGTGGTGCCACACTCCCAGCTGCCTCCTTGCTTCCTCTCCACAATCCAATGATAGATTGTTCCAAGAATATCCATGACAATGCCTCTAGTAAGACTTCTTTGCTTCTTTATCTCCTCTGACATGGTAGCTGTACAGCTCTTTGTACCAAGCAATGAGGCAGCAAAACATTTGAAAGCCAAAAGCAGACACTGTTTGAATTTACTGAGGTTAGCAGCAGCAGCAATTTCTCCAGCAGCAACTTTTTTTTTTAACAGTCTTATTCCTATTTACTTTCCCTCTGGATTTAGCTGTCATCTCTGAAGGCTCAAGGACAACCATCATTCTTTCTTGGTTCTATCACTCTAGAGGCCACTCGCTTACCTTCTGCCTCCAGAAATCACTGCAAGTAATCTGTCTTCCAGTCTTCCGTGGAAGTATGGGGAAAGAGAACATCAGAACTCAGCCTCCTTGCTGTGGCTGAGCCACATTAGCCCTTAGAATCAAAAGAGATTAGTCAGAGCCTTACTGAATGGTAGAGCCAGCCAGCCATATCAATCAGCAGCTGCAAGTTGTGCTGCAGAAAAAAAAAAAAAAAAAAAAAAAGAAAGAAAATAGATCAGGAAAGCAAACTGTGCCAATGAAAAGGAAGGAGCTTTCAGAACCTGCAGTCATGAGGACATCTGTCTAGAAGGTTCATGAGAGCCAGGCGCACTTTCAGTGCAGGTCAGCTGGAAACCCAGAGGAGGCAAATTTAAGATCTGATGATATTTTCTACTTGTAGAATGCCAGAGGCTAGATTTAAGTGCAATGTATCGAAAACCAGAGGCATAGAGTTGCCATGGAGACTGACACCTGAAAAAAAATCTCACAGATATTAACTTGAGATCTCAGAGATATTAGCTCAAATCTCTTCAAGCTAGATTTGAGCAACTTAGTCTAAAATTTGACTCAGAGCAGACTAGGCAGGATGGGGCAGATTCACAATTAAAAGGGCTGTTGAAAGAACTCTACAAAGGCAGTCAGGGAAGGGCTAACAGAAAACTAGCTCAGATCTATTAACATCTAAGTGAAGCTCAGTGTCAGTAATAAGCGGGTTGACACATTTCAGATGATTACAATACTCCCATTCTTCAAAGAACTACAGTATGTTGGCATTTCAGGTCATTCTGGTTCAATTATCATGTGATGTTTGGATTTTCTTTTAAAAAACCAATTTTTATTAAAAATGGAGAGACTGATATGTCTGTTTCAGGGACAGAAGAATTTGCGTTTCAGTAGGGGGAACTTTATCCATCCCCTACCTCAAACAGGTCCAAATGGAAGAGTAGGTGACAACTATGAAGGAGGCACGTGAGTCAAACCCCAGGGATAAAAGATAATAAGAAAAAAGGAGCAGGTCACAAGGAGTCATCCTTGGAGCAAAAGAGCCATGGACTTTTAACTAGTTGATACAGCATGTTATGAAATTTTGGAATTCAGTGTGGCAAAAAGCAGAGAAGTCATGAGAGTAGGGTTTGCATTCCAGCACTGTCCAAATTTTCTGTGTGACCTTGAACACATAATTTCAGCTCTCTGAGTCTCAGGTTTGTTATCTGTAAAACGGAAACTGTCATACCTGCCTTATATATGTGTGGCAAATTGCATTACTGCCCCCAATTCTTTGTCCCCTACTCAATCCATGTCATTTGGCTTATTTCTTCCATAAAAGAGGTGGAGTATATTTTCAATTCATTGACTCTGGGTTCAATCATGTAACTTGTTTAGCAAATAGGATGATACAGAAGAAAACAGGGAGAGAGTCGCAAGCCTATGCCTTAAGAGGCATTCTGTGTTTTCATTTGCTATTGCATGTCAGCCTCAACCATGAAAAGAATATGCCCAGGCTAGCCCACTGGTCCTAGGAAGAGAAGGAGGAACACATGCAGCAGAGCCATTCCCAGCCTACATCAGGTAACCCCCAGCTGGCTTTAGACTCATGACTGAGCCCAGTCCAGACTGACCAATGCCCAGCAAACCTGCAGACTGTTGAGAAATAAATGTCAGAAGCCACTGGGTTTTGGAGTAGGTTGTTACATAGTGACAGCTAACTGATACATTAACTCATAGAGGAGGTATGAATCTCAAATATGGTAAAGAATGAGTACCTTTTCACATTTTGAAATCTTTTTCAAAGGTTTATACAAAAAATTGTATAAATTATTGTTCTAAGAGTGAGTAAGTAGCTTAAAGTCCTGGAATGCTAAAGTAAAGTAGAATTTGGTCATATTTAGTTCCTGTAGATTTTATTTGAAAGAGTTCCCTTTGCCATGAGAAAACTAGGGTCACTAAGTCCCGAGGATCTATCCCAATGACCTCATTTTAAAGCTATGGTTGTCCGTGAGTTCCTGTTCAGGCACTTGAGGAAAGGCAACAGGCTTAGAGGAAAAGGAGATAGTAAGGATGGCTTAATGAGAAGATTCTCAGACCTCTTCAGACGATGGCGCAGGATGCCAACAGCTCTTCACTCTGCTTCTTCAAATACTTGCTCTATTCACTAAATCAGCCATAAAATTTTTTAGCGTTGGTAGAGTCTTCTGTGCTGTGGCTGGCAAGTTTGCTGGGCAGTAATTCTGTCAGCTCTCTTCCAAGCAGCTGTCTCTGAGAGCTCCAAAAGCTAAACACAGGAAAACCACACCAGCCACAGGCCTCATTAACCAATAAACCCTTGATGGAAAGCAGGTTCTCACACCATTGTTTGTGGTACAGGACTCCTCCAAGGGAGAGGGACAGTGATACGTGAAAATCCCATCGGGCTGACTAAAGATGCTCCTATGCTTCACAATTTACTTCAAACTTTGTGTCAGGCCAGTATTTCAACCAATAAAATAAATATCGGAAAGGATATTTAGAAAATGTTGGCAGGAAAAGTATAAGTAAATATAAGAGTGCAAACAGGGGTATTTTAAGAAATAATATTAACTGGATTCAGTCAGATGAAGAGTAAATAATTTACAGTCCTAAGGACTCAGGGCAGACTCTGCCATTTAAGGCAGGGAAGAACAACCATCTGCTGCTCCAGGTATGAGTGACCAGCTTACATGTCACATGCCAAGGCCTGAACCCCAGCCAAAAATATGAATCACAACCAGATATGGCCTTAGAAAGTTCCATCTTGGGGGTCTATAAAGGGAAAAAATATAATATACTCTCTTTATTGGTGGTTGTGATTATTCTCACTTCATGCAACAGTCCAAAGGAAGTTCTCTCTTTTACAGTGGGGGAGAAAGAAGCAAACTACTGTAAACTACTATATTTCCACCATGTTTCTCTTGTGAAATCCATTCCTCATCCAGCTGCCCCGGGCAAGAGAGAGTCTACAGTGGATGTATTTCCTGTATTATCCAGCTGCCTTCAGGTATACCCAATAACACCTGAAATCTAGCTAACCAGTTTACCCTTCCTCTAACCAAAATGCCAAAATAGATATCTTATAATCATATTCCTTATTACCCTCATACTAAGCCCAAAGTGTGCAACCCCTGTCATCTTTCACTCCCACATTCAACAGGTCTTTCACATTTGCTTTTTTTCCGGGTGCATCTCCAGATGTGTCCTGCTCCTCTCTGTTTCCATCGCACTGCCCTAGTCTAGGCTCTGTTCCCCCATGATTTGCTTGCTATAATGGCCTATAAGCTTCCTGCCCTCTGAGTTTTCTCTAACTTTTCTTTATATTGCACTCAGGTCATCTTGCTGAGCTACTATTTAGAAAAATCAGTTCATTCTCATTCTTTTAAAGGAATGTGAATGACTCTTGGTTTCCTATGGCATCAAAGTCTCTGTGTGGTAGCCTTATGACTTGAACTTCACTCACTGTCAACCCACTTCAGGCTGGTACCTAGAACACTGATTCTCACTTTTAAGACTTTACTCAAACCACTTCCTTTGCCTAAAATGTTCCTTGAGACCTCCTCAACAATCCTATCACTCCATGTATACCTAGCATCAAGTTTCTATCTCACCATGAAAATTTTCTTCATAATACAAATTAGATGAGTAGAAATTGAATCAAAACCAAGCAAGCAACCAATAAACCAGAAAACAACAACAACAAAAACAAAAGCGAGATAAGCAGTAGGATTCCCAGTCTTCTTACTATTTTGTTATTGGTGGCTTCTCCAGCAATGCTTTTTTTAAAAACCCATCTCTTATTTTTTATTTTAATAGAACCACTTAAATCCAGGATAGTACTCTCTTCTTCTATCTGCCAATGGTTATCAACCTTGGCTGTGCATTAGAGTCACCTGGGGAGCTTTAAAATACCAGATTCCCAGGTTGTACCTCAGATTAATTAAGTCAAAATATCTACGAGTAGTGAGTTGTAGGTATCTGTATTTTAAAAGTACCACTGATTCAGAGGATCATTATAATCTCCTGCCATGTTTTCTCACGTGTCCAACATTTCACTGCCATTTCAAAGCTCAGCTTCAAGTATTCTGTTCCCTTACTCAAAATCTTCCAATGGCATGGAGATATACATGTTAATATTAAGTGGGAACATATAGGTTAGAGAAAGATAGAATATGTTTATATATAATTTTTTTCATGCGTACTAGTTTTTTATGGCTGGATAACAAATTTCCATGAAGTTACAAGCTTAAAACAACACAAATTTATTGTCACAGTTTCCATGAGCAGAGAGTGTGAGCATGTTTTAACTGGGCCATCTGCTTAGGAGCTCCCACTGTCCTGAAATGTAGGTTTCATTATTAATTAGGTATGATGAGGTCTACAGAGCAAGAGATGAGTGCCACTGAAAAGCTGGTTTGTTGCTCACAGTTAAGAGGAGGGAGCTTGACATGCTACATGGGGCTACATGGAGAAGCACCAGGGTCAGTCAGGAGGCAGAAGAAGTGAGGAGAAAGCATGGCCCAGAGCCTTCATTGTGGTTTCCATGGGAAAGGCAAAGCAGGATAAGCATGTTTTAGATTGGCTAGCTTGAATGATGTCAGTGGGCGCTTCAGTATAAAGATGATCTCTAGTTTTCTAGTTACTGGCTCTGGGATGATCAGGGAAGAAGAATATTGCCTTTTGGTATGTAAGAACCAGTTGCGGAATGTGGTTCAGAGTATGGGCTCTGGGTTAGTTGGCTTGCATGTGAAATACATGGTCTTAGACAAGTTATTTGCTCTCTAAGATACAGCAACCCCTGAAGAAACTCTTCCCATTCAGTGAAGCTCCAGATGCCAGAGCATCAAGAATACAGAAAATAAGAAAATATAGTTAATACACTCAACTGGCTAAAGTCATAGAATCAGCTAGGACTGTGACACAAGCTATTGATTGTTGGAAAAATTCAGTTCCATGTAGTTTTAGGACTAGGTTCCTTGTTTTATTGCTGGGTGCCTGTTGGGAGTGAGTCTTAGCTCCTAGAAGCTACTCTCAGGTCCCAGCCACATGGCCCTCTAACAACATGAAGATTTTTCTTCAAAGCTAGCTGGACATTTTTCTATAATATAATCATGGGAATGACTCTCCTAGCACCTTTGCCATGCAACACAACTTAATCAGGAGAGCAACATCCCATCATATTTACAGGTTCCACCTACACTCAAGAGGAGGGAATTATACAGGGCATATAGGCAAGGGGTAGAAATCTTAGAATCCTGTCTTCCATAGTATAGAATTATTTTATATTAATATATTTTAATCAGAAAGAAATCTAGGGGTATATATGTTAGGATGTTAACATTAATCATCCCTGTTGAGGGGCTTTCAGGTGGTATTCTATTTTTAGATTATATTCATTTTTATGCTATATAGCACATATATTACTTGGTAGGAAAGAAGAAAAATGGAAATGAAGGTAAATAAGGAAGAAAGGAAGAACCTTTTGTTGCTTCCCAAACTAAGCATAGTTCATTCTATCAAAACAGTTCTCCATAACATAATTTCAACAATGTTCAAGAAATTATCTAACAATACCTCCTTCAAGCAATCCTATACCCAAGACAAGCCAAGTACCCTGGCCCACATTTATCCTGTTTCCCTATCTGTATGGCATACTCAAATTACTCCACTGCTTTGTTTCTGTTCAAATCCTACGCATCCCACAAAGCCCATTGCTGTCTCTTGTATGAGTTCATTCTTGATTCCACCAGCCATGAGGTGTTTCCTCTTGCTTTTGAAATCCCTGAGAAATAGAGTATAGGGGTTAAGCTCCCCAATACTTGGGTCTTATTATCTAGTTTCTATTCTTGGCTCTTGCTATGTTCTGGCTGGGCAATTGGGGTAAATTGCTTAACCTTTAATAAGTCAGGATCACTGCTTAAAGGAGTTAAAGCAATTGAAAGAAGAGGGGATGCAACTTAAGAGCAAAAAAACCTTATAATCTAAGGGGGGAATTAGCAGAGTACAACACTGGAATCTAAGGCAAATGAAACCACATACGCCTTCAGGAGAAAATCAATAGTGTGGGACCGAGATCAGGATATGGGTAGAGCTTTGAAGTTCAAGCCCAAAATGTAACCTTTGCCTTGGAAAATTCCCCAGCCAGAATCACAGACACTAAACAGGAAGCACATGCTTTATGAAAGCAGGCAATGCCATCCATGATGTCTTTCAGGCCATTTCTCTAAAACAGAGGGCTCCTCCTATTTAGATCTCTTTGTAGCAATGTATAAGAATGTTAATTTCGAGGGAGGAGACTTCATTCATGATTTCTCAAGAATGGAATTTATCCAAGAAAAACAACCATCCTTTATGACAATTTTCTCCCTCATTTATGTCAGTCATATTATGAGAGGCAAAGCAAAGAATTGCATTTTCCAGACCTGTGCCTTAAAAATCCCTAATACCACATCTTTTTTTAGCACTTTGTTCTGGCACAGTAGGGCACAAATCTTACCAACCATGCCAGGCTCTCTGGCAAGTTAAAGCTATTCCTTGATCCCACCAACTGACATATGAAGTTGACATTTAGCTGGTAAACCAGGTAAGCTTGGACCTGGATTCTGATTAACAATTCCTCATTTTCTTTGCTTATAGAATAATCACGAGCCACAAAGCTGGAAGACAGGCACTTTATGTTCCAAAGACATAGCTATAGTATTCAGTTCTACCATTCCTTTAGCACCTACAGTGTCCCAGTTACTTTGCATTGTGATCTAGATTAATCCTCACAACAACTCTACCAGCTAGGTACTCTTATTCTCTATGAAAGATGAGAACATTTGAGGGCAGATAAATGGAAGACTAAACTATGTCCCTTACTGATCTCTCCCCCCCCCCCTTTTTTTTTTTGACTTCCTAGAGTAAAGCAGGACCTGAGCACCTGGCTCAGGATAACCAAAAGCAACTTACTCCTGCTCCTAAGGCAGGTGGCTCTTCCTGAGACAGCAGGCCACTCTGCCATTTTAAAAGTGTTTGCTGCTTGGCTGCTAGGTGGCATGGGGAAGTGGATCACTAGAATCAGGATACTGAGAGTTTCAGCCTTTAATTGGCTATGTACCCTCAAACATTCCCTTACCTTTCTGGGGCTCTGTTTCCTCATCTGTATCATGAGAGGGCTGGACTAGATTAATGACGTGGAAATTTTTGAAAGCAATGGAATCTTTGTCCAAACAAAATCTTACAGAATTTCAAAGAAGTACCAGTGGTTGAAAGCTATAGAGGCACAAAGGGCAAATAGCCTTTGAGGGACTCTGCTGAATCTTAGGGATTGGTGGTCCACAGTTTGAAAACAAAATTGGACTGAGTGATAGCTAAAGGTCCTTTCCAGCTCTAACATTTGATGGTTTATAAGATGGAACGTTTACTCTTATAGTTTTGAAGTTTATTTCTCTCTTCCACAAGCTGGAAATAGAACATCTTCCAAGGTGAAGACCATACCGTGTCAGTCTTGTATTTCTTCTCCTGTACCTAGCTCAATTCTGTACACTTCATAAGTGCTCTGTAAATACTTGCTATGTGCCTGCCAGTTCAAATAATGTTTGCCTTGGCGCATCTGTACCTTAAGATGAATATTCTTGAGACTTTGGCCAGAAGGTGATCCTCTAAAGTTTTTTTTTTGTGTGTGTGTTGGGGGGGTGGGTAGGGGGCAGGGAATGAGTCTCAAAGACTATCTTTTTATTTTTTTCAGTACCTAAAGCTGACCATGTGAGATCTGACATCCTTGATTACAGGGAACAGAGGGACACAGCGCTTTACAGCTGAAGCACTTAAGAAAGCCTTTAAAATCTACCATGACAAAGGCACACAAAGTGACAAGAACATATTAGAAATGGGCTTCCAAGAGAAAAAGAGGACTTGGGAGGAAGGTAGAGCCCCTTTAATAAAAGGTGGGGTGTGAAGGAGGAAGATTGATGGATACTAATTTGCTGTATGAAACGATGCTCTGCTGATAGAGGACATCATCTGAAGAAGGGCCACACTTGAGAAATGTAAGCGAGATAATGAAGCTCAAAATACAGAGGCAGAAATCATTGTAGTACATTCAGTAGGCTTAGTGTTATCTTTATTGATTTGCTAATACTACTCTATTACCCTGCCTGACTGGTAGAAACAGACAGCTCTTGTGATTTAGGTTTAATCCACTGAAAAGAAAGATACAAAAGTTAAAGCTGAATTATCCTTTTGTATATAATTGGGTGAAACTCTCAAGGTTTTTACTTAAAGACCACTGACACTGCATGTTCTCACTCATAAGTGGGAGTTGAACAATGATAACACGTGGACACAGGGAGGGGAACATCACACAATGCGGCCTGTCAAGGTCTAGGGGGCTAGGGGAGGGATAGCATTAGGAGAAATACCTATGTAACAAACCTGCACATTCCGCACATTTATCTCAGAACTTAAAGTTCTCTATAGAAACACCTGGCCAAAAAAAAAAAAAAAAAAAAAAAACCAAAAAAAAAAAAAAAAAAAAAAAAGAAACACCTGGCCAATCCCACGAGTTTTCCTTTTACCTCAACTCTCTACCTCTATCCTTCCTTGTATCCAAACAGCAAAGTTTTACAGAAAACAGAATGATACCTGACAAACAGCATTTTGTCAAGTCAAAAACCATCTGTTCTTTCTTAAGTGGCCCAGGCTACATACTCTGGGTCTACTGGGTGCCCAGTGGGAAATCAAATCAGATAGGACAGGGCAGGTTAGTGAGTGTGTTTATGGGACATATTCTATCATGCCTCTGTGGACAGATTCACAGTAGGAGATCCCAAGGGGAAAGAATCTTCCTCTGAGGTCACAATCTGGACTCCAAATCAGCACTGGAAGTTCCATCCCAATCTTTTCCACCAAAGTATTTCTCTAGATTGTTAGTAGGCTATGCTAAAACCTCTGTGAATATTATACTTCAAAATTCACTATTACTTAGTGTAAAGAATAATGATAGTGGTGATGCTAATCATAGAGAAGCAGTGCGATTACAGGATGAGAAAGCTTTTATGGGGGTAAAGTGGAAAGGTCATATGGCAATGTCTGAGCAGAGGATTGTTAAAGCAATCAAAGCCATTAGCAACTGGAAAGCACCCAGGCCTGACTTCCTGCAGATTTTTTTTTGGGTCTGAGATGCTCAAGACAGCACACAGAGCTAGTGCAAAATTGTCTGCAGGAACACTCAGTGGGCCAGCCATGACACTTGGTTTGTATGGCGCCTTGTAAAAACTGCCATTTATCAGCAATACTTTCTTGCCTGATAAAAACAGATCAAATACATGCCCACCTACCATCTCTTGAGAAGAATGGCATCCACTTTGGTATTATGAGAGCAATAACATACCCAGAAATATTGAAAAGCTGTTAAAAAGGACCAATGAGTTGTAACAGCCAGGTGATTCAAGATTGAGGAATAGCTGCATGGCTAAACAAAAGAAATTCTGGGTGGAGTTACGTGGTCTCATAGAAAAGGGTTGTATCTATTATGTGACAAATTTTTCTCCACCAGGGAGAAGGCTCTGGTGTTCTAAAGAACACAATGTTGATGCTCCTGTGAATGTTTGTTTCAGCCGCAGCGATTAGTGACTTTCTTAGGAAAGAAAGAAAGTGTGCTGTTTCAGGAGTAGGGCATAAACAGGCTGGGTGACCCCGGTTTCTTGGCTATGATAAACATGCGCATAAGTCAAACAAAATGTTAAGCTCCACCTCTACCTTGGTGTCACTGATTTGGAAAATGAAGCAACTCTGGCAGTTTGTTTGAGATAAGCTCAAAAGAATATAGAGGTGTGGGGGGTGGAATTTAAACAACACAAAGAGATTTTTACTTTCTGAGTAACAAAAACACTGAGGGGCAGTCTCATTCAAGTTAATTTTAAGCCAGGGGTCATAATGCTATTCAAACTGGATCAGGACCTCTTCTGCACTATGAGAAGGGCCTGAACTTGATACATAATGGCTAGCTGTTCCCCTATTTCAGTTCTCTCATTCTTCATTAAATGATAAAACTCTGACATTTTAGCTCGGCACATAGCCACTCAGAATAAAGACTACAATTCTTGATCTCACTTTCAGATGACTGTGACCCTGGGACTAAGTTCTAGACCATGGGATGTAAGCAAAAGGGATTCCATGAGATAAATTTTTTTAGAGACAGAGTCGCAATCTGTCACTCAGGCTGGAGTACAGTGACGCAATCATAGTGCACTGTAGCCATGAGCTCCTGGGCTAAAGTGATTCTCCTTCCTTAGCCTCCCGAGAATCTGGGACTACAGGTGCACATCACCACACCTGGCTAATTTTAAAAATTTTTGTTAGAAACCTTAGGGATGATGGATATGCTTTTTGCCACCATGAGAGGGAAGGAAGGCACTTCTGTGTTGGAACATACATCTGATGGATTTCCAGAGAATAAGAAGATAGAATCATAGTGTCTGCTAAATAAGATATATAAGAACTCTGAAGTTGGAATAGATTTGCCTCTATTAAATGTTGGAAAGAGACTCTCTTTGATACATTAAAAAAACTATTTACAGAAGCAAAAAAAAATTGTTTTTGTTAAGAACAAGTCTCACTATGTTGCCCAGGGTGGTCTTGAACTCCTGGGCTCAAGTGATCTTCCCATCTAGGTCTTCCAAAGTGCTGGGATTAAGGTGTGGGCCACCATGTCTGGCTGAGATTTCTAAGTATCTTTAAATGGAGGGGCAAGCTCCTTTCCCCTAGTCTCTCATGGTGCTGTTGGAAGAAAGATATGATAGCTCAAGCTAGAGCAGCCATTTTGGACCCTAAATTGGAAAGCACATGTTGAGAATAGTGGAGAAAGAAGACAGAAGGAGCCTGGGTCGCTGATGATCATAGAGCTGCCATTCAAGCCCTTAACTGCCTACATGGACTCTTACATCATGTCAACATTAAATTTTTCAACTCTAGATGTTCTATTCGGGTCTTTCATGTCTTGACTTACCGTTATTCAATTTTTCCTCTAGGTTCTTAAAAAAAAAACAGAAAACTTGTAATAACTATTTAAATGTCTTTGTCTTGTAATACTATCATCTGTGTTATTTCTGGATTGGTCTTGGTTGTTCGACTTTTCTTATTAGGAGTCTTATTTCCCTGCTCCTTTTGATGGCTGGTAGTTTTTGTTTGTAAGTCAGATGTGAATTTTATCTGGTTGGATGCTGGATATTTTGTATTTCTGTAAATATTCCTTGGCTTTGTTCTGTGACACAGTTCAATTAGTTGGAAACAGATTTTTTTAAGGCTTGTTTTAAAACTTTATTTGGCAGCTCTAGAGCAGCCTTGAGTTTAGGGCTGATTTGGCACCACTACTGAGGCATGATCGTTTGAGTACTCAATCTGATGCTATATCAGTTATAAAGTTTTCTATTCTGGCTGATGGGGCAGGCACTATTTCCAGCCCTATGTGACTTCTGAGGATTGTTCCTTTTGCTTCTTTTGGGTAGTTCTTTCCCCAGTCTAGGTTAGTTTCCTTATAGACATGTGTTGCTCAGTTCTTAATGGAAGATTCAAGGAAGACTCTAAAGATCTCCGGAGTTCTTTTTCTATGTAGCTCTCTCTTCTTTAATACTTGTTCTGCAAATTCTACCTGTCTATGTCTCCCCGGATTCCCAGTTCCATCTCTTCATCTGCTGGGCTCTGCCTAAGTTCCTTCTCCTTGTACCACTGCCTGGAAACTGTCCAGGTAATAAACTGGAGTCATCATAGGGCTCACCTTGTTTGTTTCCTGTCTCTCAGGAATCACTGTTCCTTGTGGCCTGGTATCCAATGTCTAAAAATCAATGTTTTTCTTTTATCTGTTTTTCTTTTTTTTTTC